>NC_064619.1:371438149-371648149 GCF_023898315.1 Schistocerca nitens
AGAGAACTTGTCGAATGTCTCTATAGGTGGTTTTTAATAAAGAGAAGTGAGAGGGTGCCACTTTCTGGGCCAATTATTAAAGCAGCTCAAGCTGACAAATTTCACTGATTTATGTGGCAACGAAGATTGTATAGCTTCTTGTCGATGGTTTTCAAGATGGAAATGTTGCCAAGGAATTCGCCAATTTGCCCTTGAAGAAGAAGCAAGGTCTTGTGACAATGCTTCATAGTTTCCTGAAATCTGCAAAAAGTAGTGGTAGATAAAAATTTAAATGATCATTAAGTGTAAAATTGTGAAGAAACAGCACTTTATTATTGACTGCATCCAACCAGAACTATTGAAAAAAAATCAGGAAATAAGATGGGTTTTAAAATGAATACAGACAAGATAAATCTCCGCTTTGCCTCAAATAAATCAGGCCGTCATAAGCTGAAGCCTTGTTGTACAGGTAAAAGTAAAATACTGAGATATTTGAAGCATGTAAACATTTCATCATTACAATTAACTTACAGGCATTCAAAGAATGATTGGATGACATGACATTTCCACCAAGTGATTCCAAGAAGAGTTTTTCCATCAGTGAGAAAGCACCTATAGTCACTTAAACAGAGATAAGAAGCTCTACTAATCCTTGATCACTGTCCAGCTCATCCACCTACTGATGTGCTGCAATCAGAAGATGGAAGAACAAAAACTTTGTTTTTGACAAAAAACAGGGCGGCATTAATTCAGCTGCTGGACCAGGGCATCATATGAGCATTTAAGGGTCATTATCACAGCGAACTGCTCACTTCAATAATAAATTCAGCTGAGGAAATGAAACTCTTCTCAAAATCTATAAATCTTTATAGAGTGTTGCGTATGCAGTGGGCCTCGCATGGCAAAGCATGGTCCGGCCATAATTAGGAATAGCTGGAACAGATGTTCCAATGAAGAAAATACAGCTGATGAATTCTGTAGTGACACAATTTCAACAGCAGTGACCACCAGTCTGCATGTGATGTTCTACAGTGCAATATTGATCTTGAGGACTTGTACCACTGGGTAGCCATCAATAATGAAGAACGGATTTTGGAAATCATAGATGACAAGGGCATTATTGATGCTGTTCGAAATGAAGAGTAGTGAAGCTGAAGAAGAAAGTATAAATGATGTTTCCAGTACAGTGAAATACTGGACAATATAAATAAAATGATTATGTGGATGCATCAAGAAAGTGAACCAAACCAAACTGAGTTCTTGCATCTGATGAGCATTAAACAATACATACTAAAGAAACTGTGTGAAATGACCCATCAAATAAAGCTAACTGACTGCATTAAAGCTGTAAAACAAGGATGTACTGTAGCTTGCAGGCAGTGTTGTAAAGTATCATGCTGTACTTGACAGTGTACTTTATTTGCCATATTGAAACTCATGTAATTGGATGACTTTTAAGTGAAGTTTAATTACTGTGCCCTATTTGGTAGCTTCTGAAATGTTCTACTTCCCATGTTCTTCAAATTTAAATACAGTATAGTACAATATATATAATATTGCGTTATGTGTCCTTCCTAACTATCCATTTGTAGTTTGTCATTACACGGGTCACTCTATATACACAGCAGTTAACACTGTAACGTGGGAGTAAAGCACATCCTCAGACAACTGCTTTGTATCAGGCTTCTTCTGCAGTTTAAAATTAGAACAACATACAGAAGCAGTGTGTCAAAAATTTTCTCTCTTTAGTAGTGTATTCCTTGGCTCATTACATACCACCAGTTTCTTGTTCCTGTTGGGGTCAGTGACACATAAGTAAAAATAAAAGTTAAAAGTCTAAAATCTTATAAAATTTTAGATAATTATGACTACAGTGACGCCTTCAAATTGGTGATAACCAGGAAAGAAATCGGCCATGGCCTGTTTGGGGAAAACACCCATGAATTTACATAATGTGATTTAGGGAAACAGCAGAAAACTTAATCAAAATGGCCAGGTATGTAACTGATTGTTTGGTATGTTATGTTTTGCAATTATGGAGTTTAATAGTGATTAAAACATCTAGTGATTAAAACATCTAATTATACATCCATCTCTCCACTTCTCCTGGTGTCAACATTTTTTGAGGTGGTAGCATAGAACAGAATATTGAATCACCTTTTTGAGAAGCCAATAAAGCCTTCTCTATTGAGAAAGCATAATATGATTTCACAAACTTGGTTCTAATAGAACTAAACAAAAAATGACCATTTTGCCATTTTCTGTCAAGGCTTCCAAATGTGTAAACCATACAATTATAACATTGCATGTATGGAATCATACGCTAACACTAGAAGAGAAGCAGAATATTAAAGAAAAAAAAGGTTACACAGGAATAACACTGTTAAAAATACATGACTAAGTACATGGCCTACATAAATGATATACCTGTGATGTTTGCCAGTTATAACTAGTATGCCGATAAAGGACCCAAATGCATTAATATCAGACAGACAGGATAATAGCGAAACAGCTAACAACCAGAACAAAGCAAACAGCTCTGTCTTTAATCTTAAAAACAAATATGATTCACATACAGACATACAGGTACAGGAACTAGAGATCAACTGGTACACACATGATGAGGCTCCCTATGCATCCAGATGGATAACAAACTGAGGTAGCATTAGCAAATTCACCAGTTAGCCAAAAAGCTTAGTTCTGCCCACTTTGCATTTAGAAAACTATTATTGTGTTACCTGTAGGTGGATTGGTAGCATACTTTCACTCAGTACTGCCCCATGAAGTAATCTTCTATGGTGAGATAACTAAAATAATAAAAAAAAACAATAATATGAAAAGGATAGTTGCTACTCACCATATAGCAGAGAAGCTGAGTCGCAGATGGCACAAAAAATGAGAGTTTGGCCAACAAAATGAGACAAAAACACACACACACACACACACACACACACACACACACACAGAGAGAGAGAGAGAGAGAGAGAGAGAGAGAGAGAGAGAGAGAGAGAGAGAGTGAGTCGCGCGTCTTTTTGTTGTGCCCACCTGTGACTCAGCATCTCCACTATATGGTGGGTAGCAACTATCCTTTTCATAATATTGTTACATTCCATAGTATATTTTCCATTGTTTAAGCTAAAAAAAAATCATTCAATTCTGTGAAAGCAAATATTACGGATATTGCATAAAGTTGATTACCAAAGATCTTGTACAATCTTCTTCACAGACATAGGGACTCTTACACATGCCAATACATATACTCCATGAAGGTATATGTGATTCCCTCTCTCCTATGGTTACTTTATTATACTCACTGATTAGCATACAATACTTAAAACTGGCAGCACTGAAATAGTAGTGAAATCTATTATTAAGATAAAAAAATGAAACTCCTGAAGAACTGGCCACTAACCAAAAAGAATGAGTCAGCCACCTTGAAAAGATATGAGAATTTAGACACAAGGCAAAAATTTAAACTTGTACTGCCTTTATCACAATATTAGGCATGATAAGAGAATAACTGACAAAACAGTTTCACCTTTCTGTTCCAAAAAATATACATCTGATGTACAAAACTCTGCACATATAAACTTCCACACATGGTGGATGCTCCTGCTATAGAAGGACTAAATGTGTAATTAAGATATATCATATCTATAAGGGCAGCAACATTTTCACACCTCTGCTTTTTCACTGGAAGGAGTAACAGCATTGCTCGGATGTGCAACCTGTCAATTTTCAACTGTAGCCAATCTTGTTCCCATTGACTTGTGCTAAGGTGATCTTTTTGTGTGTTTCTATTTCTGACACTGAAGCTTCCCTGATAGCCTGAGTTATTTATGTGTCAACAGTATGCTCAATAATGATAAATATTCTACATTTGAATGCTCCATACAAAATTAGTGTATGATTCAGTCTGCCTTTGAGGAGCTATATGTGTCCAAGTCTCATACTACTGCAGTACCCCAGCCCCAGAAGTGATTAACAACTTTTTTTGTCTTTACAAACACTTTTTAACAAAGAATTCACAAGAAAGTTTTCTGCCATCTACTTCAGCCACATAGCTAACATAAAAGCTGTTCTCTCTGGAATGAACAATGTTCCACCATTGTGTCTAACAGTGATTAGAACTGCTGCCAGCCCTAAGTTTGGGAATTTGTATTAGACAAATTTGTACCTATCCACTACTATCGATTCCCACCTGAGCTCCTGTATGTGATCGCCAACTAGCAGCATTCAGGGAATATTTATACCTTACATAGTCTACAAAATGGATAAAATGTGCCTCAAGATATGAATTTGCATATGGGTCAATTTCCATCTCGGGACGCTTCGCTTTGGGAACTTACTGAGTTGTCAAATGTATTTGCAATAAATTACATATGGTACATTGGAGGACTAGGAGATGTGTTGCTATTTCTATATACTGTGAGAGTGTGCAATAAGTAATGCAACACTTTTTTTCTCGCCCAATTTTGGTTGAAGGAATAAAGAATTTGCTGTGGGACAGCATTGAATATTCCCACTTCAACCCTTATAGTTTCATGAAGTTCCGATACGTGGCGGTGCTATACGTACCCTTCAAACTGGCATCTGTAATGCAGGGGCTTCACAAGCAGAGATATTCACAGGCATTTCCAGAATGTCTACAGAGACCTGGCAGTGAACAAAAGCATGATGAATCATTGGGCGAGGCATCTGTCATCATAGCAACAACATTGCATCATAGCAACAACATTGCACAAACCCCGATCTCCATTGCACTGGCCGGCTGTGACACCTACAATGTTGGAACATGCAGGTACACTCATTCGAGCAGATCGATGGTTCACAATAAAACACCTTGCTGCTCAACTAGATGTCTCTGTGGGTAAAGCTGACACACTCATCCACCAGTTGGAGTACTCAAAATATGTGCACCCAGTGGGTTCCTCAGTGCTGAACAGAAGACTATAAAGAGCAACGAAGGACCATCTGTGCGGAACTGCTTGTACATTATGAGGCTGATGGTGACAATTTTTTTCGAACATCAACATAGGCAATGAAACATGGATTCATCAGTTAACACCAGAAATTAAACAGCAACCCATGGAGTGACACCACACCACCTCTCCTCCAAAGAAAAAGTTGAAAGCTGCACCCTCAGCTGGAAGTCATAGGGACATTCTTCTGGGATTCTGAAGGGGTTATTCTGTTTGACATCTTCCCTCATGGTTCAACGATCAACTCTGAAGTATTGTGCTACCCTCAGCAAATTGAAGAAAATTCACTGTTTTCATTGCCACAAAAATGAAAAAGAACTACTTCTCCTCCACAATGCAAGGCTTCACACAAATATGCACACCTGCGAGCACCTCACAAAACTTCACTGCACTGTTCTTCCTCATCCACCCAACAGCTCAGATCTCACACCTTCTGACTTCCATCTGTTTGGCCCAACAAAGCAGTAAATGGATGTTGAGGAGGTTATTGATGCAGCATGATGTTGGCTCTGACATCGATTAGGGCATACAGGTCCTCCCAGAAATGTGGCATAAGGTCATCACAATGAACAGAAATTATGATGAAAACTTGGGTTTTGCAACCAAAAGAGTGGGGAGTAATACGGTGTATTGGAATCGGAAATAAAAACAAACCTCCTTTAGGGGAACAAATACATTGCATTGCTTATTGAACGCCCCTCATATATTGGTCTTTCTGTGTAAACCAATGACCCCCCTGAGAACGTCACATTTCATGTGGATACATCAAGTATGAGGCAATAACAATGCTGCTCTTGGTCTCAATCCAGCAACCAGTTCTGCCTCGCCCACATGTCAAATACCAACAGCTTTCACAGAGCATTCTCAACCCATTACAAGTCCCAGGAAAGTAGGGGTGAATGCTTCCATATCATGTTGTCTGTACTCGACAGTCTAGTCTGTGGCATGTACATTAAACATGTGTAGTCCTGGAAGAGGGCATATTCTGAAACAATCAACAAAGCAGTGTTAGAGGAACTGTGATTCATCTGACAAGGTAAATAATTTCCAGTCCTCCAGTGTTCAGTTATGAGATTTGTGTGTGTTCAGTTATGACATTCGTATGTCCAAAACAGATGAAACTAACATAAGTCTACAGCCAACTAGACCATGTATATGGTTGTGGAACACTATTTGCAGCAACACCCGATGAACTGTGTGCTCTAAAACACTTGTGCTTTATCCAGGATAGTATTTTACTGTCAGTTTTTTGACAGGTTGTTCCTTAGTCTGCTTTACAGCTTCTATATTCATATTCTTGGATGAGGTACAGATATCCATTACCATGGGATCTTAACATTACTTGTCCACGATATACAGCAATGGTAGCATCTGAACATTTAATATTCATTTCTACTGATTGATCCATCACAATCAGTCCTATGTCAAATTCAATCCAGTATGTAGTTTTATCCATTATCTCCATACAAGCACGATCTTCCATGCATGAAATGAAATTCTGGAAGTCTGCAGAATGCCCGTATACAACTTCCATAAATTCTTCACTGGACTCAGAACTTTTTGACTCACAAATTTCTTTTGTTGTAGGGGGAGGTGGGAGTGAATGGGAGCAAAATTTGGTGATTTAGGTGGATGTCGCAACAATTTGTTCTCCAAATCCATAATTTTTCTCATTCTTAGCTATGTGGGCAAGACTGTGGCCACAATAAAATGTGATGTTCTGCTTTCATATAATGGAAGGAATAAAGGTATCTAACCCGTGGGCAGAAGGGGGGAGGGGGGGGGGGGGAGTGGGTGAGAGAGAGAGAGAGAGAGAGAGAGGTCTGCTGCTCAGCAGGCATAAACTCTCCTGCAGTTTCAACTGACACATGAATCTTAAATATTCAGTTCATCGAAATCTTAGTTCAAATAATAAAAAAGTCAATAAACAACATACCGGGAAAATATGTGCATACTTCTTAATAGCATTTTCACCTGCATCCCAAATTTGTAGTTTAAACAATATGATTTTGTCCCATATTTTAACAGGCCAGAATATATTTGATTTCTGTATGCCATGAGTTTCGGTATGAGGTATGCGACATCTGCTTCCTGCCAAACGAGCAACTGTTGCAGTTTTCCCAATTCCACTTTTGCCAGTAACAAATAGTTTGTATGACACCTCCTCAACATTTGATGCTATGCTTGGACGTTCAAGAATTCCTGAAAATGAGAAAATATTGTAAGCCAGAAACATATATGAGTTAAAGGGGAAAGTAACCAAACATTTATTTCCATATGAGAATTATCTAATTATTAAGAAGCAGTTATGGGTATATCTACATCGGCATCTATACTCTGCAAACTACCATGACGTGCATGGCAGACGGTATGTCCCATTGTACCAGTTATCAGTTATTAGTGTATCCCTGTTCCATTCATGAATGGAGAATGGGAAGAATGATTATTCAAATGCCTCTGTGCATGCAGTAATTATTCTAATCTTATCTTCAAGATCCCTAAGTGAGTGATACATAGAGGGTTTCAGTATATTCTTAGGGAAATCATACAAAACCAATTCTCGAAACTTTGTTAACAAACTTTCTCAGGATAGTTTATGTCTACCTTCAAGAGTTTTCCAGTTCAGGTCCTTCGGTATCTCTGTGACTCTCTCCCACGGACGACCATTCGTGCTGTCCTTCTCTGTATACATTCAATACCCCCCATTAGTTCTATCTGGTACTAGTCCCACAGACTTGGGCAATATTCTAGAATTGGTCACATAATTGATTTGTAAGCAGTCTCCTTTGTAGATTGATTTAAACTGAAGTCTACCACCTGCTTTACCCATAACTGGACCTGTGTGATCATTCCATTCCATTTCTCATTACACACAAGTATTTGTACAACTTGGATGATTCCAACAGTGACTAACTGATATTATAGTCATAGCATACTAAGTTTTTTCATTTTATGAAGTGAAAAACTTTACATTTCTGACCATTTAAGGCAAGCTGCCAATCTCTTCTTCAATGTGAAATCTTATCAAGATCTGACTGATTGTTTAGCACCTTCTTTCAGATAGATAACTGCATCACCTGCAAAAAGCCTGATTTTACTATTAATATTGTCAGCAAGGTCATTAATATACAACACGAACAGTACGGGTTCCAACACACTTCTCTGGGGCACACCAGAAGTTACTTCTACCTCTGATGATGACTCTCCATCCAAGATAACATGATGTGTCCACCCCAACGAAAAGTCCTCAATCCAGTCACAAATTTCATTGACTCCTCATGTGACCGAACATTTGACAATAAGTGTAGGAGTGGCACTGTGTCAAATGCTACTCAGGCATCAAGAAATACAGCAACTACCTAACTGCCTTGATCCAAAGCTTTTAGTATGTCATTGAGAAAAGTTCACATGATTGATGTTTTCGAAATAAATACTGGTTGACACTGAGGAGGTCATTCTGTTCAAGATACTTCGTTATGTTTGAGCTCAGAATATGCTCTAAGATTCTACAACAAACTGGTGTCAAGGATACTGGATGGTAGTTTCGTGGACCACTTCTTGTACCCTTCTTGTAAACAGGCGTGACCTGCGTCTTTTTCCAAGAACCGGGCACAGTTTTTTGTTTGATGGATAATAGAAGAGGAGCTAACTCAGCCACAAATTCAGTGCAGAATCTGACAGATTCCATCGGGCTCTAGAACTTTGGTCAATTTTAATGATTTCAGCTGGTTCTTAACGCCACTGACACTAATACTTACCTCAGTCATCTTTTCAGTGGTATGGGGAGTACATTGGGATAATTCTCCTAGGGTTTCATTTGTAAAGTAACAGTTGAAAATGGAGTTACGCATCTCAGCTTTCATTTTGCTACCTCAGTTTCAGTTCCTGTCTCATTCACGAGGGACGGGACACTAACTTTGCCACTAATGGTCTTTACATAGAACCAGATTTTCTTTGGAATCTGTGAAAGACCACTTGACAATACTCTGCTACAGTAGTCACTGAAGGCATCATGCATTGCTCTCTTGACAGCCAAATGCATTTCATTCAGCATATCTCTACCTGTGGCCCTACACTTTGTTTTACACGTGCTATGCAGTAACCTCTCTTTCTTAATTTCATTCGTTATATTAGATGTTTTGGGAAAGCCTGCAACTGTGTCATTCATGTTTTAAATATTGAATATATATTTCTTTAGAAGTTTCTTTACAGTGACTGTAAACCATGGAGATTCCCTCCCATTATGAAGCATTTTACTAGGTACATATTTATCCAATGCGTGGTTAACTATTCTTTTAAACTTGAGCCTGAGTTCCTCTACATGCTCCTGCCTTGTGCTGAAAGTTTCAAGTTCCTCACCGAGATGTGACACTACTGATTTATTATCTAGTTTACTGAATATATATATCTTCCTGTTGGTTTTAATTGTCCTTTGTATTTTGGTAATCATTGCTGCCACAACCGCATAATGGTCAGTGATACCAGTTTTGATGTGGAGGTCCTCAAAGTGATCACGTCTATTTGTTGTCATTAGATATAATATATTTCCATCATGAGTGGTGTACCTAACTATCTGTTCTACATAGTTTTCACAGGATGTCTTACACCAAACACTAACAAAACTGTAATTTTCCCAATTAATTGTTTGTTGATTAAAGTCTCCACCAATGATTATAGTATGATTGGGGAACTGGGGTTTCCTCTAAGGTTTCCATTCACATCATGGGTAATTGGAATTCTGAAAACAGTAGCATGCACATTAGTCCAGCCAACATTATTTTACGTTATAATATTCTGCAGTTTTTGTGTTAACCCAAGAGCACAGTACAAATCAGATGGAAATCATCCTAAAGGCTTGTCTGCCTTCTGGCATATGAGTGAACTTAGCTGTTCTGTCTGGCAGACAGCTCTTTTGTTTAACAATCTGCTTCTGTTGCTGGATCATGGAATGCGTTACACACCAACAAATATACCCCCATAATTAAGGGCTACAAGCTATGACTACTAATCTGAATGAGTCGCAGTATTATGGACACTTGTTCATAGTGTGTGAACTATTTGAGAATCTGAGAGCTTGTCAGAAGAATTTAGCCACCTCAACTTTGTATTTGTTCAGAATGCTTTGAAGCAAGTCTGTTTTGGATTTCAACTAACACAGATTAAACAAAGTGAACTGCCAAATGAGCTGATAAAGCTAACAATGGTGTTCTTGTAGTTACTGTGGCAGTCTTTTTCCAAAATTGTCAGCCTCCTCAAGAAGCAATGAATCAAATGTCTGTTGTTTCTTGGAATGAGTATAATAATTGCTGGCTCCAATAAAATATGATCTTGGCATAAGGAAACAAGGAATATACAAGATTCTTTGTTGGTATTATAAATCTTCCATTGGTCAGATGTGTTTCACAATTAAAGATAGGTGAAGTGAACAACAAGATTAGGTCAGTGAGAAAACCATTATTGTGGTCCTCCATCTAGATACAGGACGTGGCAGAGAGTACAAAGAAATCGGAGATTTTCTCAGCTGTCTTGGCCTACTGTGACTTCACCATTAATAAAGCCACTTGGAAAACATACAGGTAACAAATTTAACAAGACAGGTAAGGCTATCAGCTCCATAAAATATGTGAACCAGCACTCGTATGCTAACACACTGCTACCTACAGAAGGAATTTGGTACGAATGTACCAATGGGTAGCCAAAGCCAAGACAGCCAAATCAGACACAAACAACTTGCCCCAATTCACTTATCTGTATCTGTACCTGTAGGTAGGTGAATTTTCTGCCTTGCACAGCTGGGTCCTTATTTTTCTTTACCATGTGTCTAGATGCCAATTTCTTCCACATTGCACTTGTAGCAAGTTACTATCAAAAACTGATTAGTCACAGAAATTCTTTCTAGTCATACCAGCATCTGAAGACTGCTAAAAGCTGCATCATAGGGGAAGAAAGGTACAGTTTCCACAATAGCACCTATCATCATGCCCGAGAGTTACCAGTATAAAACTATCATTAATTAAACCTTCACAAGATTATAATAACTTTTCAATAAAATGTTATATAGCAATACCCCAATGACCAAGACCAATCTACATTCACACTCTGCAAACCACCAGGCATTATTATCACAAAAGCTGACAGGGTGCCATCCTTTTATTCCACCATTTGTGAGGCCTCAACTTTTGTGAGAAATACATTGGGCCAGTAGTGCAGTTCAAACATTGTCGATGGTTTTATGTAGAGTATAAAGGAACTGTGTGTTGCTGATGTGAATGTTTTTGTACTGTCAAGAAAACCGACTAGTAGATCTACACCTACATTCTGCTAAGCACCATGAAGTTCATGGTAGATGGTACGGTCAACTGTGCCATTTTTTAGGGCTTCTTCCTAGTCTATTCACATGTGAAGAATGATTGTCTAAATGTCTCTGTAAGCAATTTAATTAGTCAATCTGCTCATTCCTTACTTAAAACAGGTCCTTTAAACTGTGTAAGTGGGTGTCGTGGGACAGTAGTTGTCTTCAGGTATCTCTCAGTTTGGGTTTCTCAGCATCTCTGTGACAGTCATCCAGAGGTCGAACAAACCTGTGGCCATTTGTGCTTATCTTTGCGGAGGATGACAAATTTACTCATATTGCTGAATGAAGTTTAGCTGCAGCACTATCTCAAGCTCTTCCATTCTACTGCACGGAAGTCACAAAAGGTCAGTTTTTCTTCTTTTTATTTATTGGTCCTCTAATCATTCTTGTACAAAACATGCATGGGGTGTACAAAAGGTGTATTATGTAATTGGACAAATAAGATTAGATGGTTGGTGAACTGAAGTGGTGTAATGGTCTGTTGGAAAATTACTAAGTAAATCATTTTCCTCACTACACATTATAGGATACATTAGTAATGCATTTTATTGAGCTAAGGAATCACAATATAGTGACAATAGAATAGTAGTGAATAGATATGAGGGTGGTCTTACAATTGCTTTCAGTTCTAACAAACAATGTTTATTCAACATAGTACAATCAAGTACAATCCCTAGAAATAATAGTTTCAGGACACTGTACAAATTATTCTTCTGTGTACACAAGTTTACAAATTACAGACTAAAGATCTGTGTGTAATAATAAATTTTACATTTGTTAATATGGAAATAACATAGTTACAAATATTTGTATTGTCATTACATCACTTGTGCATTAAGTAAAACTATTTGTTTGACACATATACAAAGCACTTTTCATGAAGAAATCATCTACGAAATAAAATTCATTTTCATTCAAATTATTTTTAGCTGGTCTTTTAATTTGTTAGCAGGGAAGGCTGAGAGACTTTTTGGTAGGGCAATGTCTAGCTTCTGCCCAACATTTGCTAACCAAATTTATGGCAAAAATGTTTCCAGACGGTTTACAGGTTAAAGAATCTATATGCATGTCCCAATTGAGATTGTCCTGAATGTGATTGCTAAGAATTTTGTCCATTTTTCATTTTTCACAATGTCATTTCTCATGGATAATTTCAAATTCATATAAAATTCTATTTGTCTCTATGTTAAAATTCATTATTTGAGTTTCCGAAGCACTTACATTTAGATGGATTTCATCGAAATACTTGGCTATTTCATTGGTTAGACTGTTGCGCAGCACCTCCAGACTGTCATAAGCTTTATGTTTGCATACAATTGATATACAGTCTGCATACAATATTCTTTTAGAGTTAGCAAAACAGCACTGCGTACCATTAACGTAAATCACGAAAAGAAGCGGTCCCAAGATGGGACCTTGAGACGCACTACATTTGATATCAGTAATTTTGGATTTGAAAGATCCACTGTTTGTTTTAAGCAAAATAACTTATTTTCTGTTGCTCATATATGTTTTTATTAACACACAGCCAACTCTTCTAATACCCAGGTTCCACTACTTATCAAGTAAAACTGTGATATTAACACAATCAAATGGTTTTTGTACGTCACAAAACACTCCAGTAACACACTCCTTGTTCTCTGCTGCGGTTATATTCTGATTTTAAAATATTAGATTGTGTTGACTCAAGAACGTCATTACTCTTTAGTCTAGTCATGCAGGACAAACTGGAAATTTGAGCTGGATACAATGTGTTACACATTCCAAGAAATATCCTTATAGTGTTATTACATATTGTAGTGCTATTATTTATTAACCCATTAACCGCCATGATCCCCATTTGGGGACCAGATAGTTTTTGTCCCATCAGTTGGCAGCAGTGTCTTTGTTTTAATGCTGATTAGCTTATAATATTTGACAACAGTCTAACTGAAGTGAGTGACAGAGAAGAATCAAAATATTGCATTTGGCTTCTCTTGTAAAGTTGAATAAACCATAAATCGGATGGTAAGTCATGTAATATGAATATAATAGATTTTCAGTTGTGTTATTTTTGTATTATTTTTATTGTTCCATCAAATGATGTGATCATATTGTAAATTTGTAGGTTACAGTAGCTCACAAATGTTTCTTTGTTCATTTGTTATTAGTAAATATTGTTTTATTACATGTTTTAAAGCGATACCCATTTGGGGATTGTGGCCAATACGAAGTACTTTCATACAATCACAATCATTGTATCTTATTTTTTTTTACATATGGGAAACAGAAAGTTCCTCGCACTAGCTGAAGTAGAAGATATGATAAATGATCCTAACTTTCTCACCGAAGATAATTATGATGGTGTGATATGATATTGTAGTAGGACTTCCACCTGACAATGTGGATCGTGTTTCCAATGCTGAAGAATTTGATGACGACATTTTGGAAGACGCTTATCCTAACGATGTTCCTTGTAGGCTGGAAATTCATTCAAGTGTAATTGCAGTTGCCGATACCTATACAGAACCTCTGGCCAAGGAAGACCCTAGTACTTCATGGCCCACACGGTCAAAGAAGTTTGACTTTGAAATGGTTAAAATAGTTTCCGATTGGTAAAAAGTTCAGCCTGATTACAAAAAGACATTTGGGCATAACAACAATATAAACGGAGCTATGAAACACGTAACTTCTCTCAAAGGAAAATCAGCAATCAAACTTTTATGTTTTCAGTAGACTGTCTTTGAAAATTTGTAGGCTTTTTATGCCTTACAGGTTACCATTCTTTGCCTCAGGAGCAAATATATTGGTGCGAAGATGAAGACTCAACATTAGAAGTTTCAGAAAACGTTTCTCCAGAAACAGGCATTTAGAAATAAAGAAAAATTTGAACTTCAGTGACAATTCTAAACTGACAGATAATAATTAGGCAATTGCAGATTTCAAGATATGCCCCCTCATTGACAAAATGGATCAAAATTATATGAAATTTGGTGTTTTTTCAAAAAATATAATCATTGATCAGCAGATGGTCAGATATTACAGGCATCATCATTTCAAAAAAATTATTCATGGTAAACCCATATGGTTTGGGTTCAAACAGGTGCAGAAACAGGATACTACTTTCATACAGATTTGTACACTGGGAAAAGGAACGAAGCCAATGAGGTGCATCAGTTATAATAAGCAAAATATCTGTGGTGAACAATCCCTCTAACCACATTTTCTTTTTAGATAATTTTTCAATAGTTTTGATCTAATGAAAACCTTAACAGACCAAAATGTAGCAGCAACAGGAACAGTTCGATCAAACCGGATAAATAAATGCCCTCTCAAGTTAGATAATAAATTCAGAGAGGAACCTTGTGGAGCTATGGATTACAGATTTGATGTCAAAAGCAAAATATTCTGTGCTGTCTGGAAAGATAATAAATGTGTCCGAGTCTTGTCAAACCATCAAGGAATATATCCACAGAAGAAAGTAAATAGATGGTCCAGATTGGAGAAAAAAGATATCAAAATACCCCAGCCTCTCTGCATACATCTCTACAATAAATTCATGTGTGGAATGGATAAACTTGACTGGTATATAAATAAATATAGAATAAAAATATGCGGAAGGAAATGGTATTTTCCCATATTCACAAACATAATTGATGCTGCAGTAGTGAATGCTTATGTATTATACTGTCATGCTAACAGCAATATACCCTTTTTAGAGTTTAGAGGCTACCTACCTACCTACCTACCTACACACACACACACACACACACACACACACACACACACACACACACACACACACACACACACACACACACACAGTCTCTTCCTTATCCTAGAAGTCTTGGTAGACCATCACTGCAGAAAAAAGACCTAGAAAGGTGTTCCAGAAACAGTGAGAAAAAAATTCATTTGGACATTATCTAGAAAGAACCTGCGAAGGAAAACAAAGGAAATGTGTGATATGCAAGAGGAACGTAAGAAAACAATGTAGAAAATGTAATGGAGGCTTACATATGGACTGTGTGGAACAGTGGTTGGTTGGGGGCTGGGTCCCTTGTTGCCAGTGAAATAATTACACAAGGGGGGGGGGGGGGGGGGGACGTACAGCACATTAACAGGAGAAAGGAAGAACCAGAAGAACAACAAAAGGACAACCAATACTACTATGGACAAAACATGAAAAGAAAACCACAGAGAGAAGCAAGAAACAGGTAAATGGGATAAAAACAAGAGAACAGATGACCGTCACTGGCTGAACACGAGAATAAAAAGGAAAAGCCAGCCACTCTGCAACACATCAAAACACCCACCCAAAAAGCATTAGAGTGGCGAACACAAAGGGACAAAGGACATGCGCTAAAACTTATATAGAACAATAAAACCCTCCATCACATATAAACGTAAAACTAAATTAGCCAATGGGGCATTGTCAGCTACAATTAATGGCAACAAGTCCGGTAACTGAAGAGTCCGTTGCAGGACAGCCAAAGGAGGAGAGCTCACCACAATATGGGCCACTGTCAGCTGGGCGCCGCACCGACACTGAGGTGGGTCATCATGACGCAGGAGGTAGCCGTGTGTCACCCAAGCATGGCCAATGCGGAGCTGGCAGAGAACCACAGTGTCCCTGCAAGAGGCCCGCAAGGAGGACTGCCACACATTCGTCGTCTCCTTAATGGCACGCAGTTTGTTGGGCATGCTGACGTTATGCTATTTTGTCTCCCAAAGCCACAAAACCTTGCGGTGTAGTACTGAACGCAGGTCAGTTGCAGAGAAGCCGATCTCCATAAGCGGTTTCTGCATAGTCAGTCTGGCCAACCTGTCAGCAATTTCATTGCCTGGGATTCCAAAATTTCATTCCCTGGGATTCCAACATGACCTGAGGTCCAGACAAACACCACTGAATGACTGGACCATTCCAGGGCATATATGAACTCCTGGATGGTCACTACCAAAGGATTACAAGTGCAGCACTGGTCGATAGCTTGTAGGCTACTCAAGGAGTAAGTACACAAAAGAAATGACTCCCCAAGGCATGAATGGATGTGCTCAAGAGCACGAGATATAGCCACCAGCCTGACAGTGAAAATACTGCAACCAGTGGGCAAGGAAAGCTGTTCAATATGTCCTCCATGGACACACGCGAAGCCGACGTTAGCATCAGCCATCGAGCTATCAGTGTAAACCACTTCGGGGCCTTGGTACATGTCAAGAATTGAGAGGAAGTGGCAGCGGAGAGCCGCGGGGTTAACTGAGTCCTTAGGGCCATGTGAAAGGTCCAGACGAAACCGTGGTCTAGATGTACACAATGGAGGTGTACGTGTATGAACCTCAAGTATAGGTGGTAAAGGCAAGGACTCCAGTTCGAAAAGAAGGGATCAGACACGAACTGCAATTGGAAGTCCAGGCCTGGGTCGCCAATGCGGGAGATGAACTGCAGTGGGTGATATAAGGAGACGGTGATTCGGATGCTCAAGAGAACTACAAACGTGTGCAACGTAATTGGCCAGCAGCTGTGCACACCTAACCTGCATTGGAGGGACCCTGGCCTCCAAAAGGACAATAGTCACCGGGCTCATCCTAAAAGCTCCTGTCGCTAGGCAAAGGCCACAATGGTGCCCTGGGTCGAGTAAAAGCAACACTGAGGGTGCCGTCGAACCATGAACCAGACTCCCATAGTCGAGGCAGGATTGAACAAGGGCTCTGTAGAGCTGCAGCAGTGTAGAGTGATCTGCACCCCAGTTGGTATTGCTCAGGCAGCAAAGGGCATTGAGCTGCTGCCAGCACTTCTGCTTAAGCTGACAAAGGTGAGGAAGCCAAGTTAATCGGGCGTCGAAAAACAGTCCTAAGAATCAATATGTCTCGACTACAGTGATTGGATTGTCACAAAGTTCTGGTTCTGGATGAACGGTATGATGCCGACAGAAGTACATAACACACAACTTTGGGGCCGAAAACTGGAAGCTGTAGTAGACACCACTCAGCAACACCAGTACTGGTGGAGCAGTACAAAATGCGGAAGTCGTCTGCATACAGAGAAGGTGAGACGGACAGTCCTACAGCTGCTGCTAGACCATTAATAGCCACTAAAAATAGAGATACACACAATACAGGATCCTGTGGGACCCCATTCTCCTGTATATGGGGTGAACAATGGGAGGCACCAACTTGGGCATGGAAAGTACGAAGCGACAGGAAATTTTGGACAAAAGACAGGAGCTGGCCTTGGAGACCCCACTCGTATAATGTGGGAAGGATATGATGTCAGGTTGTGTCATACACTTTTCATAAATCAAAAAGGACGGCAACCAGTTGTTGGCATCTGGAAAAGGCTGTTCAGATGGCAGATTCGAGACACAAGATTATCAGTGGTAGAGCAACCTTGGTGGAAGCTGCCCTGACATGGAGCTAGTAGGCCACATGACTTCAGGACCCAACCCAACTGCCGACATACCATATGTCCCAGCAGCTTACAAAGAACGTTGGTGAGGCTGATGGGCCAATAGCTATCCACATTAAGCGGGTTTTTATGGTTTGAGGACCAGAATGATGGTGCTCTCCCGCCATTGTGATGGAAAGACGCCTTCACACCGGATCCGATTGAAGATCACACGGAGATGTCGCTTGTAGTCAGATGACATATGTTTAATCATCTGACTGTGGATCTGATTTGGCCCAGGAGCTGTGTCGGGGTATTTGTGCAAGGGCACTGAGGAGCTCCCACTCTGTAAATAGGGTGTTATAAGATTCATTGTGGCATGTAGTGAATGAGAGGACTTCCTCTTCCAGCCACCGTTTGAGAGTGTGAAAGGCCGGGGGGGTAATTCTCAGACACAGAGGTTCGAGCATAGTGCTCAGCAATTGCATTTGCGTCGGTAGACAACATTCCATTTACATTAACACTGGGAGCACCTACTGGGGTCTGGTACCCGAAAACACGTTTGATCTTAGCCCAGACTTGGGAAAGCGATGTATGGCACCCAATGGTCAAGACATATCTCTCCCAACACTCCTGCTTCCATTGTTTGATAAGTTGGCAAACGCGGGCATGCAGCTGTTTAAAGGCTATGAGGTGCCCCAGAGTAGGGAGCCACCTATGCTGCTTTAGAGCTCAAAGATGCTCCTTAATCGCTTCAGCAAATTCCGGCGACCACCAAGGGACTGCCTTTCACCGGGGGGCACCCTAAAGAGCGAGGGTCATGTTTGCTGCCACAGTAATGATTGTTGTAGTCACCTGCTCAACCATCACATCGATGTTACCATTTGGGGGAGATTCAAAGGTGACAGCTGAGGTCAAAGTTTCCGCCTTGTTTAAAGCCCACCTGGGCAGGTGTCTGTGGGCCTGATGCCGGGGCAGTGACAGGAAAATAGGGAAGTGGTCACTACAACACAGGTCTTCATGTGCTCTCCAGTGGACAGATGGGAGAAGTCCTGGGCTGCAAATTGATAAATCAATGGCTGAGTAACTACCACGAGTCACACTGAAATGTGTGGTGGCCCCAGTACATGAGAGGCAGAGGTCGAAGTGAGACAGTAAAGTTTCGACATCTCTGCCTTGGACAGTAAGCTCGGTGCCACCCCACAAGGTGTTATGGGCATTAAAATCTCCCAAAAGTAGGAAAGGTTTAGGGAGTTGATCAATCAGTGCAGTTAATACATTCAGGGATACTGCACCATCTGGAGGAAGATATACATTGCAGACAGTTATTTCCTGTGTTGTCCTTACTCTGGCAGCCATAACTTCAAGAGGGGTTTGAAGGGGCACAGGTTCAATACAGACTGAGTTTAGGACATAAACGTAAACTCCATCTGACACTCGATTATAGTTGCTACGGTTCCTGTAATATTCCTTATAGCCGGTGAGGGCAGGGGCCCGCACTGCTGGGAACCAGGTTTCCTGGAGGGCAATGGAGAAAGCAGGTATAAAGCTTAAAAGTCGCCGTAGGTCAGCCAGGTGGTGGAAAAAACCGCCACAATTAGACTGGAGGATGACGTCATCGTTAGACTGGGAAGGCATGGAACATTCAATAAGGCAGTTTACGCCTCTGGGTCACCTGCTGCCACCGACTTTTTGCCTGAGCAGTCTATAACCATTGTGCCTGATGGTCCAGTGAGATCTAGGTCTTCATCAGACGCCAGCATCTCCACCTCATCCGCAGACACAGAGCTTGTAGGTAGTGGTGGTGTGGGTGCCACCACAATTCTCTTGGTCTTGGGGACATTCTTTTTGGACTTCTCTTGCTGCTCCTTGGGTTTCCCTGGCTGGGAGGCCTTCACTGATTCAGTCTCTGGGATTGAGGGTGAGCATGAAGCCCTATGACCAGCTGCTTTTGGGCTCTTCAGTCACTGGTGGGAGTCATCTTTCCCTCTAGCAGAAACCTGGGAAGTGAGTGACCCAAGGGACCCCTTCCTAGCAAGAGGAGCCGAAGAAGACTTATGCTTCTCCAGCTCAGAAGTAGGGGACTGATATCCCCGATGGTTGGGAGGGGGCTCCCAAAGTAGGTGGTGTGGGAGCAACAGGGAGGGAAGTGCCGCCCCCCCCCCCCCCCACATGTGTAGTCTTCTGGTTCTGAGAGGTGACAGGAATGCAAGGAACTGATGGGGCGACAACCGTTATAGCAGCGGCGTAAGAGGAGCTCATAGCCAGAGAATGTAGACACTCAAATTTCCCCTTAGCCTCAGTGTAGGTCAGTCGGTCCAGGGTCTTATATGCCATGACTTTCCTCTCTTTCTGTAAAACCCCACACTCTGTCGAGCAAGGTGAATGATGCTCTCCGCAGCTGACGCAGATGGGAGGCAGGGCACTTTGAGTACTGGGATGTGATGGACGTCCACAATCTCGACATGTGACGCTGGAAGTACAGCAGGAAGACATATGGCTGAACTTCCAGTAGTTAAAGCACTGCATTGGGGGAGGTATATATGGCTTGATGTCACAGCCGTAGACTATCACTTTGACCTTCTCGGGCAATGTGTCATCCTCGAAGGCCAAGATGAAGGCACCAGTGGCAACCTCATTATCCCTTGGACCCCGATGGACGGCCGGACGAAATGAACACCTCGCTGCTCTAAATTGGCGCACAGCTCGTCATCAAACTGTAAAAGGAGGTCCCTGTGCAATATAATACCTTGGACCATATTTAAGCTCTTATGGGGTGTGATGGTAACAGAAACATCCCCCCACATGTCACAAGCGAGCAATGCCCATGACTGGGCAGAGGATGCTGTTTTTATCAAAACTGACCCAGAGCACATTTTGGACAAGCCCTCCACTTCCCCAAACTTGTTCTCCAAATGCTCCACAAAAAACTGAGGCCTCATGGACATGAAAGATTCCCCAACTCTCGGACCTAGGAGGTACTGGGGCGAATAAGCTTCACTGCCATCCTTAGCCTGGCTTTCCTCCCATGGTGTGACCAGGGAGGGAAACAATTTGGGGTCATATTTCTTAGCACTGAAGTTAGACTTTGCCCACTTAGAGACTGCTGGCAGCAGACCACCAGCAAGAGACGATGTACTACGCTTCATGACGTGTCATCCGCCCTGATGCCACCCACTTCGAGCAGGGTACCTCCCCACAGGTGCCACCCAGCCGCAGCAAAGGCCACCTAGCATGATGGCCATTGCCAGGAGTTCCGATGCCCCAGGCTGACAGGCACCTTCTCCTTGGCATACGTGGGGAGTTAATAGTGCAGGCATCCGCAGAGTGATCCCTGTGAAGTCAGGGGGCTACAACCAACAGGGTACATGGTGGCCCCATCACAAAGGACTGGCTACCGAGCTGGATATGAGGTGCAAAGAATTCCATGGTCATCGTCGGCACAGAAAATGACACTGCATAGTGGGTGGAGGAAAACACACCCAGGAAGGTGTCCTTGCCCAAGAGATGGAAGATGAGCAGGACTGCAATGCCTTGACGAGAAAGTGGGCTAAAGATTTCAGTGCACGATGGACATGATGCACCATGTAAGGCGCCCTTCTCCAACTGGCTCGCTCATCAGGAAAATTTAAAAAAAATGGTCAAACCCTACATGGGACCATCACATCAAGGCCAAAATGTGTGAGACTCCTTTTAGTTGCCTATTACGACAAGCAGGAATACCTCAGGCCTATTCTAGCCCCCCAAGCCCACAGGGGTGTATGGATCAGTGGCATCAATAAGTTTCTTACTTACACAAATGTAAAAAATGAGTTCATATGAAATGTTACTTTTATTTATGTCCAAATAATTACAAATAAACAGAACTGTAAAATATTATCGCAAATAAAATTTTTTTCCAATTATTCCTTTTTTTTTCCATGTCATCTGCCATGATCCCCATTTGGGGCTTTCTGGAAGGGGGAAAAAAGCTGATATACTTTTGAAAAATGTATTATGTAGATAAAAGTGTTATGTCAAGTTCAAATCTCTTACACAAATAAACAGAATTTCTCAGGAAATTTAAAAAAAAAAGATGTGAAAATCATTGTAACTGTATGATAAATTTTTGACATGTCTCCTGTAAGCAAACCAAATGGATTGCAGACGTACGCTATGAGATGAATAAAACACATTTCACAATTCTAGTAAACATAACTTTTCAAACTACCTTAGTAAATACAGATGAGACTGAGATGGGGCTGTAGTTTTCAATTCTAAATTTATCACCTTTCTTGTTAATTGGGGTACTTGTGCTATCTTTAGTCTACCCGGGTAACTACCTGATGCAGTTACACCAAATTTGCTGCTGTGGCCACAGCATCAGATATATTACATGTGCACCTTTTTAATGTGTCGATAAACAATTCATCATAGCCTGCTGATTTTTTATTTACCTATGTTTTTTTAATTCCTTGCTAGTAGTTGCGGCCAAATATAAGCTTTGTTTGACTAGGATGCCCTTGTATCTATATAGGAGATTGTTGAAATGTTCACTGATGGATTTTCCAACAGAAGAAAAGTACTCATTAAAAACATTCAACCCAATATTGGCTTTTGACAATACCCTGTTGTTTATGGTAATATCAAAAGTCAATTTGTTTCTATAGTTCACAAAGTTATTTATTACTCTCCAAACAGCTAAGCTTGTGTTAGTAAGAGTTCCCTAACAATGTGGGTACATAGGCCTATTTACTTTTACATTCTAATGGCAGATCTTTGTAATACTCATGATAATTCTTACATTCCACCTTTAGGCTATTATTAATACTATTCTCTAGCTTTGCACATTGGAAACGTCTGATTTCTTTTCTTGCCGTTTACACTCCATGACTTACGCAATCATTATTTTGATTATTTTTTGCCATTATTTACTGGCAAGATGATTTCTTGACATGAGACATAGAGGCAATAATATAAAGCTGATGCAAATTCACTGAAAGTAATGCAGTTCTTTTCACACCATAGTAAACTTTGTAGCATACTGTCGAGATCTTTAAGACTGTCACCATGAATGGTTCTTTTTGTCACATATTGTCTGTTTTGTTACTGGGATGGAGATTTTCAGCTTCTATCAGTACCTGTACAGCATCATGATCAGAAATGGCAAGCCTCACAACTGATGAACTGCACACAAAATGATACACATTGTCAATGCAAGACCACCTGTAGTGGATAAGGTTAAATTGATCTAGTATTATCACTACTTATTTCGACCCAGCGTCAATAGACAGCAAGTCAATGTTTGTATCTTAAGTTGTATTATGTTAATACAGCCATTTTTATTGCAGTGTTCACTGTGTCTGTCAAAAAGCAGGTCATTAAGAACAACAAAGAAAATATCTAGGCTACCACAGCAAGGCACGTAAAATCCTGTAATAATGAAGTTCTCTTTTCTGCCACTTATGGTCAATTGCTTGTTGCTCTATTATACCCTCCGTGGTGGAACTACATACATCTGTTATGTTTAGTTACTATTTGTAACTGCAAGGTTAGTTACACCACCACCACATTTCACTTTTCTGCTGAAGGCAGAGCAGAAGATCACGAAGAGTGGCTGACAGACACTAATAAGTTAATCTGAGTATGAATGTTTCATTTACAACAAAAACATCAGGATTATCAATTCCCGCAGTTATATCCAATTAAGTGGGCTTATTTCTGACACTTTGAAAGTTCTGTTGAATTAATTTGAATGTAAGTTTGGACTGGTAAACACTGGCTGCAGGTGTCACTCTACTGGGTGGTTTGTTCTTAAGGTTGTGAAAATTCCTCTGTATGATATTAGGGTCGAGTTTCTACAGCTGGTTTCGGGGTTACAGGCTGTCTAGCAAGCTTTACAAGTTTCCTGGCTTGCTTACAGTGGCTGTTTGTGTGGCAGATCATGTTTGGATGGGTTTTGCCATTCCAAGGCAACGCACTTATTTACGACGGTGTAAACTTTTGTCTGATTTCATTTTTAATTAATTTACTGACAATCATTTTACCTCTTTTATTCGTGTGCATACCATTATCTTGAATTTTTTTTTTTAACATAATCACTCCGTTATACGAGTCCTAACCGCTACTTACAAAATAAGATTTGGTATAATTTACAAGCAAGAACGCAATTTGCAAGCTGCTACTCTAAATTAAGAGTTCAAGACGAGCTCTTCGGAAACAGCATTGTAATAAGAATACGTGTATGATTCATTCACTAGACAGGTGCGGTAACGAAAATTATTACCAAATGTTTTCCTGCCCGTGGTTTGCGGGTTGTAAAAATGTTGAAGCATTGTCTCTCCTTCTGCCGAGCTGTGCCAGTCTAGTGATATAATATTTCCAACGCTGAGATTCATTTCTTAAAAGTAAAAAGTTTTCGTTTAGCAAACCACTTGACACATGCGCAACAGCTACACGATCATACAGTACACGACGCTTGTTCAGTCGCGCACTGAGCCACTGACGCACTCGTAAACGTAAACACGGAACACCAATATAATACTGCTGACAGAACATTGCAGCGATGCTAGCGCTCGAAGTGGTAACATTTCACATTGCAGTGAACAGAAGACAAGCTACTTTTATGATCAAATTTACAGCGAGGTCATAGATTTGATCATATTTGTTTGACGACTGTCGAGATTTGACAAAGTTCTCTATTACTCCATCAAATTTCTTTGACATAGATATTTGACATACCAACTTTGACAAAGAAATATGATAGTGTAATACTGGCCGAAGTCCATTTCTTAATGCTGACTGCCGCTTTAACATAGTCTGTCCGAATGATGCAGACTTTTCACAGAACAGGAGGCCAGATGCCAACAGCAAGGTGACAGTGCTGTATGTAGCCTCGTGCACTCTTTGGGAGTGACATAACCAACAGAGAGAGTACCTAGCCATTGCCATATTTAATCAGCTTGCCAAACGTCTCGAACATGGCTCGTTTAACTCGTTGCGTTCATCTGAATTCTGTGTAACCCATGTTATGACATTTTTCTGATGTCAAGAATTTTGGGATTTCGCCGATACCTGTGATTTTTGGGTGTTCCATCGGTGCTAAATAATCCTTTGGCATCCACTGTTAATGAAGGCGCGAACAGACTTGTCGGCAGTCTTAAGATGTCCTCAGAAATATTAGTTACCTAAACCCCATTTCATCCAGGCCAGACGAAAGCAGGGGGCAAAATCGCTGGGGCCCAAGCCTCACTGGGGACCCCAGTCTGTCAAAAGTTCGGATCCCCCAGGGTGCTCTGTTGGAAAATATCATTACTATCCTAAAATAAATTTTGTATTTTATTAGGTTTTAGCACGAGTAGTGACTTGACCCGGGGTCTAGCCATCTCCTCTCCACACTGTCTGAGCTCTGTAGCTAGCGACCAATAAGGAGCCACCAGACCACCAATGAAAAAGTGCTGTGCATCAGGCGCAAATGTCTGCGCACATCACATCTGCGCAGACAGATCGTTGCGTGTGGACAGAAGATTTGCACCAACCTAAGGTGTGTACAAACCTGGAATTGGAGTTGGAGGTTTGAGCGAAACCTCTCAAATCTGTGGGTTCAACCACATTTGCGCAGATAAGTTGGAGCGTGTGGACAGGAGATCGCCGCAAATCTGGCGCGAAACAGCTGTTTGCTCAGTCTAGTGTTTGTATCTGTGCGCACAGAGCATTAAAATGGCCGATACTCGTCAGTGTTCTCGAGAGTTTGTAAGTGAATTCATTGAAATATATAGAAACCACCCATGTTTGTGGAAGATTAAAAGTAAAGAATATAGTGACCGAGACAAAAAGACAGCAGCATACAATGCTCTAATTGAAAAATTGCGGGCAGTTGAGCCACGGCAAACAGAGAAACGGCAATAAAAAAAAAATCGTTGCGAACTGGCGAAATTATTTGCAGATGGGTGTCGAAACTTATCTCTTAAAGCTTGTAACCCCTCATATTATGAGAAAAAAATACTTGTATGAGAAGGGCAATTTCTTCTCATAAACGGCTGGCGTAACATTAAGATTCCTAGCAACAGGAGGGAGCTACAAGGATTTGGAATTTTCAACTGCAAAATCGAAACAAGCGTTGAGTGAAATAATACCCAACACATGTGAAGCTATTTATACTGTCCTGAAGGATGAGTTCATGAAAGCAAGTCAAGTAAATTAAGTCTGTCAGCGAACTGTTTACCGAAAAGAGTTATCCAAAGTTCAGAAATCTAGAAGATCTGGTGTAGGAGTAGATCAAGTATGCCAGCCAACGTTATGGTATTTTAATCTGCTTGGCTTTCTTAGTGATCAAGAAACGCCAAGACCATGCAGGAGTACAATTGAAGATGAAATTGGAGTGTCAATGAGCCAGGAAATGAAACACGAGATAATGTAAAACAAAACAGGTTCGCCCTGCAACTCTCGCAGTAAATGTACGTGAGAAAACTGCTTTCGCTTTAGCAGCCACTGTCTACACCATTTTGACCGCCTTCTCTGTTTCCTGCGGTTGGTCTGAATGTTTTTTGCAACACAAGTTGCGAACACAGACCACAACAGAACTTCCTCCATTTCTATATTTCAAAATAACTGAATTAAGTTTTTGACGTTTACGGGGAGCGTAGTCGCTTGCCACTGATATTTCTTTTCTGCACCGACAGATGGCGGGCGAGTAGTAGAATGGGGTTTGTGTCGTGTGAACACACCACATTTGCAGCGATCTTTTGCATGTACAGACATCTGTGCCAATGTCTGCGCAGACAGATCGTTGCGTGTGGACCGGGCTTTACAGATGTCAGTGTTGCCAAGTCAGCAATATTATAGTTTACCTCCAGCAAAGTATGGTTGCAGGTGGCAGTTTTACTCTTCTGTGAACGAATAAAAGAAACAAAAGAATGCGAGGACCGAGCGCCGTATACTTTGTCAGCTCTCTTCGCGTCAACGGGAGATAGCAACCGCCGATGTCGAAATAAAGAATTACGGTAACTTCGCCGTCTCTGGGATACCCCTTGCTGTTCCTAAATATCACAGTTCCCGTGCACACCCATCACCTGTCAGTTGAACCAGAGTGGGGAACTACCGAAGAGTAGTTATATGTTAACAGGATGTGGCAGTGTTCAAGCTGTGAAATATAGAACAAGTCTGGGACGCAGTATGGCCGCTCAAGCACTCTAAGCCCTCCTGACAAAGTCGTTACAGTTTTCCTGGTCTGAGAGCTATGGCGATCAGCTCTCAATAGACAGAGGTTGTCGCCTACAAGAGAGGCCTAATGTGTCAGAGTGTGACTACCTGAGATCCTGCTCTGCTGCAGTCTCAGGTACTGCCGGCGAGCTAACTCCTGGCGCTGTTGACACAACACTTATTACTCGCAAAAGCTCTCTGAGATACAAAAACTGTAATGCGTGTACCTAACTTAAGGCCTACAGTTTTGTACGCAGTGATACCGAGAGCTGACCCCAATGCGCCTCAACCTCGTCTCCAGAGTTTTGAGTTCGCAGCTCTAACAGTGATTTATTTTACACACTTTTGACAGCTGTAGGTACTGATGTGCAAGACTGCTACTTGATTTAAATGGTGTCAACATGATGGAATCTAATAAAGTCTAGGGCAATGAAGAGAATAGAAAAAGAGCGAAAGAGGAGAAAGGGACAAACGCTCAGACAAGCATATTTAGCCTCGGGTTTCTCTCCGCCTCAGTGTATGAAGATAAAGAAAACGATAAAAACCAGTCACCTGATGTTCACGCTGCAGTAGTGGAAAACGATAAGAATAAATCTCCGATGCGACTGTGGAATAATTTCCATTTATTAATTTCTCAGTTCGTGTAATTCTATTTCCTCGAGTGCACTTTTATATGAAATTTCCATTTATACCCAGATAGCTTGAAAGCCAGCTAATCATTTTTAGTTGCCTTTTCATTAATTGAAGCACACTTGGTCTGCGTAACTTAACGTCCTTGCAGATCATTTCCAGGCTGTGTTTTAATCCTCTCTCTTCTCTCACTGCCTTCCTCAATTCAGTACTGTGATAAATAAAGTAAGAGCACAGCCCAGAATAATTAATTGTTCACCAAATAAGATCCTCCTCAAAGACTACGTTGGTGGGGAGGTTTGTGTGTATCCACTGAGCCATGCTGGCGAGAGCTATGCTCCCGGTAGGGTCACTCATTCCAGCAGGTCAGTTGGTGAGATTCCAGACAAGAAGTAGTCCTCCGAGGGGGCTCCTGTCTTGTGAGTATGTAGGTGGCAGCTACATGGGCTTTTAGCTAAGTCTGACATTACTTCCACTTACTTGTGCCAGGCTTCTTCTGTTTTCTTTCCTATCGGCCTCCCTTGGCCAACTCTTACTCTTTCGACCCCAATGGTATTAGGTTTCGAGGCCTGAGGGTGTCTTTCATTTCTCTTTTCTATTCTCCAACAATCAAAGGTTGGCAAAGGACTCTGCTCAGACTGCTGATACCTGTTTGCAGAAAGAAAACTATGGGAAATGTCCACTGAAATTTGAGAAATCAATCAGATCTCCCCCACATGAACCATGGACCTTGCCGTTGGTGGGGAGGCTTGCGTGCCTCAGCGATACAGATGGCTGAACCGTAGGTGCAACCACAACGGAGGGGTATCTGTTGAGAGGCCAGACAAACATGTGGTTCCTGAAGAGGGGCAGCAGCCTTTTCAGTAGTTGCAGGGGCAACAGTCTGGACGATTGACTGATCTGGCCTTGTAACATTAACCAAACCGGCCTTGCTGTGCTGGTACTGCAAACGGCTGAAAGCAAGGGGAAACTACAGCCGTAATTTTTCCCGAGGACATGCAGCTTTACTGTATGATTAAATGATGATGGCGTCCTCTTGGGTAAAATATTCCGGAGGTAAAATAGTCCCCCATTCGGATCTCCGGGCGGGGACTACTCAGGAGGACGTCGTTATCAGGAGAAAGAAAACTGGCATTCTACGGATCGGAGCGTGGAATGTCAGATCCCTTAATCGGGCAGGTAGGTTAGAAAATTTAAAAAGGGAAATGGATAGGTTAAAGTTAGATATAGTGGGATTAGTGAAGTTCGGTGGCAGGAGGAACAAGACTTTTGGTCAGGTGATTACAGGGTTATAAATACAAAATCAAATAGGGGTAATGCAGGAATAGGTTTAATAATGAATAAAAAAATAGGAGTGCGGGTTAGCTACTACAAACAGCATAGTGAACGCATTATTGTGGCCAAGATAGACACAAAGCCCATGCCCACTACAGTAGTGCAAGTTTATATGCCAACTAGCTCTGCAGATGATGAAGAAATTGATGAAATGTATGACGAGATAAAAGAAATTATTCAGGTGGTGAAGGGAGACGAAAATTTAATAGTCATGGGTGACTGGAATTCGTCAGTAGGAAAAGGGAGAGAAGGATTGGGGGGAAGAAATGAAAGAGGAAGCCGCCTTGTAGAATTTTGCACAGAGCATAACTTAATCATAGCTAACACTTGGTTCAAGAATCATAAAAGAAGGTTGTATACCTGGAAGAATCCTGGAGATACTAAAAGGTATCAGATAGATTATATAATGGTAAGACAGAGATTTAGGAACCAGGTTTTAAATTGTAAGACATTTCCAGGGGCAGATGTGGATTCTGACCACAATCTATTGGTTATGATCTGCAGATTGAAACTGAAGAAACTGCAAAAAGGTGGGAATTTAAGGAGATGGGACCTGGATAAACTGAAAGAACCAGAGGTTGTAGAGAGTTTCAGGGAGAGCATAAGGGAACAATTGACAGGAATGGGGGAAAGAAATACAGTAGAAGAAGAATGGGTAGCTCTGAGGGATGAAGTAGTGAAGGCAGCAGAGGATCAAGTAGGTAAAAAGACGCGGGCTAATAGAAATTCTTGGGTAACAGAAGAAATATTGAATTTAATTGATGAAAGGAGAAAATGTAAAAATGCAGTAAATGAAGCAGGCAAAAAGGAATACAAATGTTTCAAAAATGAGATCGACACGAAGTGCAAAATGGCTAAGCAGGGATGGCTAGAAGACAAATGTAAGGATGTAGAGGCTTGTCTCACTAGGGGTAAGATAGATACTGCCTACAGGAAAATTAAAGAGACCTTTGGAGAGAAGAGAACCACTTGTATGAATATCAAGAGCTCAGATGGCAACCCAGTTCTAAGCAAAGAAGGGAAAGCAGAAAGGTGGAAGGAGTATATAGAGGGTTTATACAAGGGCGATGTCCTTGAGGACAATATTATGGAAATGGAAGAGGATGTAGATGAAGACGAAATGGGACATAAGATACTGCGTGAAGAGTTTGACAGAGCACTGAAAGACCTGAGTCGAAACAAGGCCCCGGGAGTAGACAACATTCCATTAGAACTACTGACGGCCTTGGGAGAGCCAGTCATGACAAAACTCTACCATCTGGTGAGCAAGATGTATGAGACAGGCGAAATACCCACAGACTTCAAGAAGAATATAATAATTCCAATCCCAAAGAAAGCAGGTGTTGACGGATGTGAAAATTACCGAACTATCAGTTTAATAAGTCACAGCTGCAAAATACTAACGCGAATTCTTTACAGACGAATGGAAAAACTGGTAGAAGCAGACCTCGGCGAAGATCAGTTTGGATTCCGTAGAGATGTTGGAACACGTGAGGCAATACTAACCTTATGACTTATCTTAGAAGAAAGATTAAGAAAAGGCAAACCTACGTTTCTAGCATTTGTAGACTTAGAGAAAGCTTTTGACAACGTTAACTGGAATACTCTCTTTCAAATTCTGAAGGTGGCAGGGGTAAAATACAGGGAGCGAAAGGCTATTTACAATTTGTACAGAAACCAGATGGCAGTTATAAGAGTCGAGGGACATGAAAGGGAAGCAGTGGTTGGGAAGGGAGTGTGACAGGGTTGTAGCCTCTCCCTGATTTTATTCAATCTGTATATTGAGCAAGCAGTAAAGGAAACAAAAGAAAAAGTCAGAGTAGGTATTAAAATCCATGGAGAAGAAATAAAAACTTTAAGGTTCGCCGATGACATTGTAATTCTGTCAGAGACAGCAAAGAACTTGGAAGAGCAGTTGAACGGAATGGACAGTGTCTTGAATGGAGGATATAAGATGAACATCAACAAAAGCAAAACGAGGATAATGGAATGTAGTCAAATTAAATCGGGTGATGCTGAGGGGATTAGATTAGGAAATGAGACACTTAAAGTAGTAAAGGAGTTTTGCTATTTAGGGAGCAAAATAACTGATGATGGTCGAAGTAGAGAGGATATAAAATGTAGACTGGCAATGGCAAGGAAATTGTTTCTGAAGAAGAGAAATTTGTTAACATCGAGTATAGATTTAAGTGTCAGGAAGTCATTTCTGAAAGTATTTGTATGGAGTGTAGCCATGTATGGAAGTGAAAGATGGACGATAACCAGTTTGGACAAGAAGAGAATAGAAGCTTTCGAAATGTGGTGCTACAGAAGAATGCTGAAGATAAGGTGGGTAGATCACGTAACTAATGAGGAGGTATTGAACAGGATTGGGGAGAAGAGAAGTTTGTGGCACAACTTGACTAGAAGAAGGGATCGGTTGGTAGGACATGTTTTGAGGCATCAAGGGATCACAAATTTAGCATTGTAGGGCATCGTGGAGGGTAAAAATCGTAGAGGGAGACCAAGAGATCAATACACTAAGCAGATTCAGAAGGATGTAGGTTGCAGTAGGTACTGGGAGATGAAGAAACTTGCACAGGATAGAGTAGCATGGAGAGCTGCATCAAACCAGTCTCAGGACTGAAGACAACAACAACAATCAGAGCTCAAGGATTTCAATGCAGCTCTGCCAACAAACCCTACTCCCACTACCTAGAGACCCCTAGACAATGTATGACACACAGTGGATACAGGCTACAAAGGCAAGGGGAGAGAATGAAAGGCGGACTTATTTCAGGCGCCTTTAAATAACCGGAATGTATCGGCTAAGGGAGATAACCCCAAAAGAAAATCCTGGTCCTCCTAGAAGGGGGTTAACCAGATTGCTGGTAACCGACTCTCAGAAAACACAGACTACTCCCAGTATCCAAATGAGCCTCTGGAACAGGACGGTGTCAAAGGTCAATGACAAGGCTATGAAAAAGGACACACGAAAATGGATAAATGGACACATCAAAGTAACAACCTGAAATGTGAGATGAATTTTTTTTCCCCAAAAGGAGGTAGAACTAGTAAATATACTAAGCAACATGAATATCGATGCTGTAGCACTCACATAAATGAAAAAGAAATTAAGAGGAAATAAATATTTAGGGGATTACATTATGTTGTATAGTGGTGTTGAACAACGTAAAAGAGCAACCCACTACTCCTGCATAAAAAATGGGATAAAGACATCCAAGATTATACATACGTAAGTGAAAGAATACTTAAAGTCAGGCTGAAACTCATAAGGGGTAACGCAACCTTTATAAGTGTATATGCACCTGAAGAAGTGAAAAAACATGAGTCGGAAAGCTTCTATGAAGAACTACAGAAGACTGAGTAAATACAGTGCTGCTGATCAGACATTGCTCGAGTGATGAGACAAAAGTATCTACAAGACATCACTAGTACAATTAAGCCAAATGCTTGTTTCCAGGATGTGGCAGCAAGAAACGCTGAAATGGATGATCTGGATTCTGAATGTGTTGCCGTGTTCCTGGCTGGCACAAACGATGTGGCTAGGAATGAAACAAGAAGACTTCAGCTTTCCCTTAACGAAACATTACATCGTTTAAGAAACACTAATGTCCTAGTTTTCTCAGTGCCTCACCGCCATGATCTACCCATGTGGTCCTGCGTCAATTTAGAAGTAAGAAAAGCAAATGAAATTATGTTTAATATTTGTAAGAAATATACGATGTATTATTTGTGGACATCAGTAGATTAGGAAGTAGATTTCATACATTACACGGACTTTACCTGAACAGTCTTGGTAAAAAAAACTATGTAAGTGAAAGAGTTCTCGAATTTTCCAAAATGTAGTATTAGACTTTGGGACTAAATTAAGTAAGAGTAGTTCTACATCAATCCAATATAGTAACATGAAAGCAGGTTTAAAGAGCCAGGGAAACGCGAGTCACTGACCAAGCCTAGTCCAGACCAGGCTTGCTCACTTCCTGTTGACCAGGGCCTAACTCATACTAAAAACAGCAAATAAATAGTTCAGCAGGCAGTATCTCCAAATCTAATAACATTATACCTAACTATACCGCTAAGATTATGTTTCTTAACATACAGGGCTTATTGCATGTTCTGATCGAGGAAAAGCAAATAGAAGTTCTTGGTTTAGCTGAACATTGGATGAACCCTGATGGCCTCAACTTGACAGGCATTCCAGATTTTAAAGTAGCCTCTTACTTTTGCCATAAAGATAAGAAATGAGGTGGCTCTGCCATTTTAATTAAGAACCACCTTGTTTTTGAGCCACTACCTAGTGTAACAAATTTATTTGTCGAGGAAACTTTTGAAATATCTGCCTGTTACATTGTGACTTATGGAACAGCCTTTATCTGTATTTACAGAAACCCAGTATTGGAAAATAAGAGAGAATTATTTGAAAGGTTGGACATCTTATTAAACACATTGTTTTTAATGAAAGTTAATGTAATTCTGATGGCTGATTTTAATATTAATTTCAACTCCAGTACTTCAACAACTTGGAAATAAATAGCTTAGTTAAAAGCTATTGGATGAATATCATGCTGAAGAATGTCGTCATAAGACCTGGTAGTGTAAACATGGGTACTTGTATAGACAATATTGTTACAAACTTTTCATTCTTCAAAATATGATACAAATGTGATTGACACTCTTCTTTCTGATCATCATGGAATTATTATTCATGTAAACATCATGGAATTATTATTCATGTAAACATCATGGAATTATTATTCATGTAAACATCATGGAATTATTATTCGTGTAAACATGGTTGCAATGATTTTTAATGTCACCAAGCCTTCTGTGATTTATAAGACACAATGTACAATTAGTGACTGTAATATATCTGTTTTTCTAAAATGTCTCAGAGAAATTAATTGATTGTGTGTGTATGGTAACACTGGAGCACAATACCAGTTCAACAACTTTCTTGAATTATTCATGTGGGCAGTTAACATTGGCCTACCACTAAAGAACAAATGTGTTAAAATGAGCAGGGTATCGACTATAAATAAAAATAAGTGGTACACACAGGAACTACAAAAACTTAAAGATCAATGCAACAATTTCTACTACCTAGCAAAGAATTCATCTCATCTGCATGCCAAAGTAAGATATAAAGAATGCAAATATCAGTACAGAATGGGTATTAAGAAAGTTAAATTAGAATATAATTGCAAATTGGTTGCACAAGCTATTAATAAACCAAAAGAAATGTGGAAAATCATTAATGAGAATCTAGCAACGGGTAGCAAAGAATTTGTATCTAGATCCAAAATTAGTGCTGATAGTTTTAATAATTATTTTGTAAACAGTGTAGATAGTATAGTTACTAAGATACCTGATAGTAAACATGAACCTAGCTACTATTTGGATATTGCCTATAAAAACCGAAATGCTACGGAAAATGTGTTTTATTTTGAACACATTTGTGTAGAAGATGTACACTCTGTCATTCTTTCTCTTAGCAAAAGTGATTCACTGGATATTTACAATATCATCTCTAAAATATTGAAACTTAGTAGTCATAATATAGCAGAGGTTCTCTGTCACATCATAAACTACTAGTTTGATAGAAGTTGTTTCCCTGAAAAATTAAAGTAGCTAAAATAATCCCTGTCCACAAAAAAGGTGATAATAATTTGCCTAGCAGTTATAGGCCAGTTTCTCTTGTGCCACTTTTATCCAAGGTCATTGAGACACTAGCGAGTATTCAAATAATCAATTTTCTAGATTCTCGTCAATTACTTTCAAATAGCCAGTTTGGGTTTAGGAAAAATCTATCAACATGTGATCAGTTATAGCAAAAGAAGAAAAATTTATTGTAAGTACAAAGTTTTTTGATTTATCAAAAGCATTTGACACTGTGTGCGTAACACTCTGCTGCTGAATTTAAAAACTCTAGGTTTCTCAGTCTCTGCTGTTAAAATTATTCAGTCATACTTATCTAATAGATCTCAAACTGTTTACTTCAATAACCAATTTTCTAGTTTCTTACCCATTAACCATGGTGTTCCTCAAGGGTCAATCTTGGGCCCTCTCTTGTTCATATTATATATGAATGACCTACCTAGCAATTTAATAGATGATACTACAAACTGTTACTTGTATCCAGCTGATATCAGTTTAAGTGTTACAGTGCCTACAGACAATGACATAAATAACTCTACTTCACTCAAGGTAGATATACTTTCTGGCTAGTGCAATGCCAATAGCTTGTCTATGAACATAAATAAAACACAGGAATTAAACATTTCGTATAACAATGGAATGACGTTAGAGACTGTTCCTGTTCTTGGCATTGTTTTGCAATATAATTTAGGCTGGTTGGCACAAGTGAATCATTTAACACCAAAAATTTCTGAAGAAATATTTATGCTCAGAAAATTACAAGCAACAGTAGATGAGAAAATTTAGTTTTCTGTCTACTATAGTTCTGTTCACTCTTATTTGACGTTTGGGACAATCTTGTGGGGAAATAATTGCTACTCAAAATGCGTATTTCCAGCCCAGAAAAAAGCTGTGAGACTGATATGTAAAGAACTCACTGTAGAGAATTATTTATTAAACTTAGTATTATGACCTTGCCATGTATATTCATATTTCAATGTCTCTTGTACATTAAAAAGAACTTGTTTAGTTTTGATCTGATTTCTGATGTACATAGTTACAACACACGACACTGTAATGATGTAAAAAACGACTACTGCTCATATACCAAAACTCTAAACAGCTCGAAACACACGTCTGTAAAGCTATTTAATAAACTATCAGAGTCAGTTAAGAGTCTAGAGCTGAAAAAAATGTAAGATATTTGTAAGAACTTTATTAATTCAAAATTGTTTTTATACAATGGAAGATTTCTGTGAGCATAATTTCTAACATAGATTAATTATTTGTGTAGTTATTGTCATTATTGTCTGTACATTTATTGACGTTGCTTATACAAGCTTTACATTCCTGTAAACATTTTTTTTGAGCAATCAATCAATCATTATGATGGCTGATTTCAATGTCAGAATAGGAAATATTCCAGTAACAAATGTTATATGTCCGTTTGATGAATTGAAACGGAAAATTACTAAGACATTTTGTCACTTTCAACAATTTGAAAATCACAAATTCACTTTTTAAGAAAAAGGATATACACAAGTATACTTGGGCCAAGAGAGGTCTTAGATCAATAATTGACTACATCTTAGTAAATAAGATAGCAGGCCAAGTAAGGGACACAAGAGTTTATAGAGGACAAGGTATAGGATCAGATCATTTCTCAGTAATCTCCATAATAGATATTTTTACAAAATGGAAGAAAATAAATAAACAAGTAACAAACCAATAATATTAAAGCATTTATAAGGTATACGTACTTGAAGAGGACAGTATCAGACACCTGTACCAAAGGAGAGTAAATGAAGAACTAGCAAACTTACAAACTAAGGACAATATAGAAGAAAACTGGCAAACTCTGAAGAATACTGTATGCAGAGTTGCAGAAGAAGCTCTCGGTAAAAAGAAAAGAATACAGAACAGAAGAGGCCCAAAAATTTTGAATGAGGATATAATGAAAGCTGTCAAAGAAAATCAGGATGCATATACAGGGTGTTCCAAAAAGGTACGGCCAAACTTTCAGGAAACATTCCTCACACACAAATAAGGAAAAGATGTTATGTGGACATGTGTCCGGAAACGCTTAATTTCCATGTTAGAGCTCATTTTAGTTTCGTCAGTATGTACTGTACTTCCTCGATTCACAATCGACATCTGTGGGTTATCGAGAATCCGCACGCAATTGTGCAATCACGTCATCAACAGAGATTTTCTGTGAACGTTTGGGCAGGCATTGTTGGTGATGTCTTGATTGGGCTCCATGTTCTTCCACCTACGCTCAATGGAGCACATTATCATGATTTCATATGGGATGCTCTACTTGTGCTGCTAGAACATGTGCCTTTACAAGTACGACACAACATGTGGTTCATGCACGATGGAGCTCCTGCACATTTCAGTCAAAGTGTTTGTACGCTTCTCAACAACAGATTCGGTGACCGATGGATTGGTGGAGGTGGACCAATTCCATGGCCTCCATGCTCTCCTGACATCAACCCTCTTGACTTTCATTTATGGTGGCATTTGAAAGCTCTTGTCTACGCAACCACGGAACCAAATGTAGAGACTCTTCGTGCTTGCATTGTGGATGGCTGTGATACAATACGCCATTCTCCAGAGCTGCATCAGCGCATCAGGGATTCCATGCGATGGAGGGTGGATGCATGTATCCTCGCTAACGGAGGAGATTTTAAACATTTCCTGTAACAAAGTGTTTGAAGTCACGCTGGTACGTTATGTTGCTGTGTGTAGCCATTCCATGATTAACGTGATTTGAAGAGAAGTAATAAAATGAGCTCTAACATGGAAAGTAAGCGTTTCCAGACACATGTCCACATAACATATTTTCTTTCTTTGTGTGAGGAATGTTTCCTGAAAATTTGGCTGTACCTTTTTGTCACACCCTATATAAAATACTTAAGCAACCCCACTATGGAGAACAAACAATACTATAAGGAGAAAAGAAATAACATTAAATGCATGATAATGAAAGCATATGAGAAATTCTGGGATAGGTTTCACTCTAATATCGAACATGATATACACAGAAGACAACAAATGGTATATAAGGATTTAAAAACCCTAAACACAAAAGAAAGAGAGAAGATACAAATAAATAGTATTGAAGAAGAACAGTGGATAAATCAATATAGCGAATTGTGGTATGATCATACAGCACAAGAAACTGGAATCGAACAACTAGATGAGAAAGGATTAGATGAAATACAGTCTGACAAATTAACATCTGCACTAATATCACCTAAGAACAGAAAAGCAACAGGAAAAGACGGCATTGATGCTGAATTATTAAAATATGGAGAAATTATACACCAACAACTGCTACATCTCTTCAACAAATGTTGGAAACAGAAGAGTATTCCCAAAGACCAGAAAACAGCTAGAGTGATATCAGTTTTTAAAAAAGGAGATGAAAGCCTATGCATTAATTACAGAGGAATAAGTTTACTAGACTCAGCATACAAGGTGTATGGTAAGATTTTAAATACAGGACTTAAAAACATTGCAGAAGCAGTACTGAATGAGGAACAAACGGGTTTTAGGGAAGGACACTCCACAATAGATACAATTTTTATTCTACAGCAAATAACAGAAAAACGGAGAGAGTATAATAAAGAAACACACATTGCTTTTATTGATTTTAAAGAAGCTTTTGACAATGTCAATAGATAGAAACTTTGGGAAGTAATGACGAATTGCAGATATACAATGCATCTATTAAATGCAATAAAAAGTTTTTATCAAGTGACATATCACTCCAGATGTCAACGGTAAAACAACTAACGAGATACCAACTAAAAAGGGGTATGACAAGGCTGCTGCATCTCTCCAAATTTGTTCAACATCTACATTAATGAAATAATACATATATGGAAATCAGAATTTCAGAAAGGCATCTACCTAGACAGGAACATTCTTTTAAATAATTTACTATATGCTGATGATGCAGAGATCCTAACAGATAAGGAAGATGACCATCATGGAAATTTCAAAAGAAAAAACGAAGACAATGGCCTTCATTGAGAAAGAACCAATCAGAACCAAAATAGTGATAGATCAGAAGATTTTAGAGCAAGTAAACCGATTGAGTTGCCTCAGATGTGAAGTGACATATGGCTACAGCAGAAATGTTGAAATTAAGCTTAGTAAATTCAGCCAGATATGTGGAACAATTAATAGAAACCTAAAAAACAAAACCAGTAAAGATAATCAAATTAAATTTTACAAAACTGTTGCAGTTCGCACACTGCTCTGGGGAAGCGACGCCTGGGTGATTACCAAGGCAAGAAAGCCAGATTCAGGCACAAGAAATGTAATTCCTTAGAGGTGTTAAAGGTTGCACAAGAGAAGACAGGCTAAGAAATCAAGATATTAGAGAAGAACTGCAAATCTTTAGCCTACTACTACTACTACTACTACCACCACCACCACCACCACCACAACATGATCAGGCCCAGTGGACCGCACGCATCTACAAGTTTCCTCCTCCACTGTATTCTGTCCATTGATGCTGTCCGCCACCCATTCACATCTATTGACAGTTGGTTTAAATCTTCATGGAGACCATGTCTCTTTCCTGTAGGTGTGAAATCCAGGAGCTTCCGAGGCCATCTGTGATCCTCCATCCGGGCCACATGTCCGGCCCACTGCATTCGTTTGGCTTTGACAGTTCCTGCTATGTTGGGTTCCTCAAGCTCTTGGTTGTATCTGATCCTCCATTCCCCTGTATCTGCATCCTCAATGATAAAATTCGAGATTACAGAAAAAAATGGATTCGAACATCTACAAAGAATGGAGAGTGAGAGACTTCCTTTAACCCTCTATTGCACAAGAACAGTAAAACTAAGAATTTTCCAATAACAACTTTGGATTTATACTTCATAGTGCCCATGAATGAAAAATAGATGATGATAAACTTTCTAGTATATATATTTTGGAAAATATCACTCTGTATGTTCAAATATACACTGCGCAAATACGGATGTAATGAGTACGTACATATTAGTTCGTATAAGGTACTACATTTTTGGAGAACAGAGTTCAAAATTTATGGTACATCGACAAATTAAGACTTTAAATTAAATTTTATTTAAAAAACGAAAATAAAAAACATTATAAAAGTTGGGTATACATCAGTTAGCAAAATGTCACTACTATGCAGTTACATATTTCCAGAATTTATACATTGTGAATATTGTAGAAACAATTTCTATCTGGTACAAAACACAAATAGGTGTTACATTTGGTACACATTACTTTTGTTATTTTTTGACATTTATTATATTTACATCAGGCAGATTTTTCACAGTAGTTAGGCCAGTGATCGATTCTGTCCTTCCTGATGTCAGCATTTGCTGTATTTGGCTGCCTTCTCTTTTTGGTGCCACTGCCTGGTGAGCTATCCAGCGATTGTCTCTTGGATGGTTTTCCTGACCAGCATAAGGATTCAGCAATATCAAGCTTGAATTCAAACAAAGCCATCTGGGTTTTCTCTTCAATACTATTTTCATGACAGGCTCTCTTGTAAAGTAGCCAAGCAACAACACAACTCATGTCCAATAAATGGAAGAACAGTCTCATGTAATATTTCTTTGACCTGATTTTCGTTCTGTACAGAGCTAATAAGGAGTCAATAGTGTCAACACCTCCCATAAACTTGTTGTACTCCTTCACAATCTTTGGGCATTTTATTTCGATATGTTGCTTTGTTTTTTTGTCATATCTTGCAACCTGGCTTTCTGGGTGAGTGCCTGAAAAGGTGCCCAGAAGGCTGACACATCTGTTGTCTTGCCATTTCACAAGAATCAGGTCATATCCAGAAACAGATGCAGTGGATTCAACAGATGTGCCTCTTCCCTGCTTTTTCATTTCAGCATCAGATGGCATCTTATTGTTTCTCACTCTATTCAACTGTACTGTTCCCAGACAGTGAATACCACATTTTACCAGCTCAACTTGAAGCTCTGGACTGCAGAACCAGTTATCATAGAACAGTTTATGATTTTTGTACTTTGGTATTCTTTCAGCCAATCTGAGCACTACATTTCCACTGGCGTTTACATTAGGAAGATGACTGGGTTGATTGACGGGTCCAGAATAGATTTCGAAATCATAAATAATACCACTGGCACCTGCTATGCAATATATTTTGTAGCCCCACTTTTTTGGTTTCTTGGGATTATACTGTTTCAAGCTACTGTGACCTTTGAATGGCACAGTTTGTTCGTCCACTGCAAGGTGTTCTTCAATTGGTATTTTTGATAAATTTTTTCGCAGCATATCTGAGTATACAGTGCACGTCAGTGGCACAGTTACATCACATGAGCCAGTACAGAGTTCTGAAAATATGTATATTTAAATATACACAGTGCAATAGAGGGTTAAAGGTAAGAAATTATAAGTGCCATCGCAGAAGAGACAGAGGAAGACCTTAATACCCGAAGAGAAGATGAAGACCAAATAAGATTCATATTAGCATAATGGATAATGCAAGTGAGTGATGTCCATTTCCACAATGAATGTAATTTCCATACACAAAAGGCAATGTAAATATATAAAACTGCAACCAGCCACTTTTTTAAATAGTTGTTTATTAATCTATGAACCGGTTTTCGAGCCATTTCAGATAGTTTTCTCGAAGTTACATCACTAAATCTAGCATAATGCTGGATGTGACAAGAAGATGTTCTGAAAACATGTCACTATTAAGGCAATTTTCAAGTTAGACCTACAAAAATCGATATTTGGCTTCTTGGTCACATATAACGAAATATGTGTTTAAGTGTTTAATGAAATTTAGGCCCTATGGGTGTAAATTAGTAGATGAAAGTGTTTTTGAATATAATTTATTAAAGAACTACTAAATTGTTTTTAAAGCTAGATCTATAAAAAATGGTATTTGACTTCTCAGTTAGAAATAAAAAATAATTGTTTCAGTGTTAAATTCAACCACTAACGGAGTATTTTATTAAATATTTCTTAATGAAAGCATTTTTAAAGCTAAATCTTGAACATTTGAATTTGGCTTCTTTGTTAGAAACAAAGGACACGTTTTTCACTGTTTTTTGGAACTGAACCCCATGGGGATGAAATACGGATGTAACTTTTTATGGAAATATTTTATTATGCAAGCATTTTTGAAGATAAATCTTACGAAAATTTGTATTTGGCTTCTCTGTTAGAAATTAAAAAAATATACATTCACTGTTTTTTGATATTCATCTAATGAGGGGGTGAAAAGGGGGGGGGGGAACGAACATTTTATGAAAAATTTCATTGTGAAAGCATCTTAAAAGCTATGTCTATGACAACTGGTGTTTGGCTTCTCAGTTACAAATGAAAACTCTGGTAATTGAATCCATAAGGGGTGAAATAGGGCCATACTGTTTCACTGACCACCATCACCCAGCTTAAACTGCTAATAACAACCTGAAATTTGGGAATGATGTGGATCTTATACTGTAGTCATTGTTTAAGAAGTAATTATTCGAAATTACACTCCTAAGGGGGTGAAATCTGGGATGAAAGGCTTTTTCTAAATATTGGGCCAATAAGGCAATTTTGAAGCTAGAACTACCAAAATTGGTATTTGGATTCTCAGTCAGAAATTAAAAAAATTCGTGTTTCAGCATTTTTGGAAATTCAACCACTAAGGGGATTATTCATTATATTACAATTTTTTAAAGGTAAATCTATGAAAACTGGGATTTCTCTTCCTGGTTAGATAAAAAGAAAGATGTGTTAGAGGAAAATTTCCGTGGAAATAACACCCTAAGGACACAAAAGGTGTGGATAACAATAACATTGGACTCCAGCGACCAGAATAGCTTTTTGGTCAGAAGTACATTCGGCAAATACCATACCCCTATGACCCCTATTTAGTGTGAAAAGTTCAGGAGGTACAGCAATTCGTGAATAACATAAAAATTCGAACAATGAAAAAAATTCTGTGCAGATCATGCAGTCTACATGAGCAAAGCAGTTGGAGCTAAGCTAGTATTCAATATTTTCATGTTCTGGACCTTACACATCACTATCACTTTGAAAATTTGTTGTTAATATATGTCGACAACAATTAATGAATTCTGTTTTTTAAAAAACGTTTTTTTAAGATGAACGTAAAGTGCAACATCCTCTGGTAAGGCGTGCTATGGATAATACGTTGGTACTGCTAAGATTAATGAATGACACACTACAGTCTGAAATTTGAATACACTAGTGAGTCACTTTGAATTTCCTGACAGATTTGGACAGCCATCTCATGACCTTAACCCCTTTGAAAATAACACTTTTCAAATGCTTCACGAATTTCGACCAAACAAATCCTAACAGGATACCACGCTTTAAAGCCAGGTTCCCAATGGTCGTGAAACAATAGCATGAGGCATGCTGTCATGGAACCCTACCCATGTGAACAAAGAGCCGCGAGTGTGGGTCTGATGTCACAAGCAGGTATGAGAGCTCACACTTCGTAGCAAACGTGTTTGCTGTTCAGCCGTCAGTTTGCCTCTTCTGTGGCTGCGCCGTATTACAATATCTAGTGCTATGAAGAAAAAGATGACAATCAGTGCCATTAAAAGATGTGTGATCAAGTTGAAAGATTTTACAATTTCTGGAACTTTACGCTATTGGGAAGGTCCTGCATGATGTAAAGGGGGAATAGTATAGAGACAGATATGGCACCATGCCAGCTGCCAAAAGAATCAGTGAGTTCAGTGAGGCGCTCCAAATTCCAGGAATCAGAATGAAAGATATAATCGAAAAATTGCCAAAAACTAAAAAAAAAAAGAAAAAAAAAGCCAACAGCGAACAGTATGGAGCTGGCACTGACGACGTTTATAAACCAAAAGTCTTCTGGTTTGAGGAGATGAGTTCTTTGAGTCGCCTATTCGATCAGCAACGACCCAGGATATCAAATCTGATAAGTGAAATAGAAGTTCATGTTTTCATTTTTAAAATTTCATATTTTTCAAAATTGTTTCTTACCTTTACATCATTACTGCAATTTTTATAATGATTATACAAAACAGTTCGTATATCAGAGTGACTGTACCCTCTTTTAATACGAAAATATTTAGCGCTATAATCAATACATTCATATTATAAAATATATGTAGCAAAGCATTTACCTTGTAACGCATATTAAATGAAGTTAACCTTGTATAAATTAACTGATGAAAATGCTGACTCTGAGATGCTCTACAGTTCTACGTGCGAAATGACAGTGATCAGCGCATTTTGCCAGGGCACAGCACCTTCATTATTAAAATAATCACGGTACTTATCCCTAATTTGTTAAGCCTGTCATGAGGATGTCTGTGGGCAGTTTTCGGAAAGTTTCAGTAGGCTAGTAATTTTTTCTTGATGCCACGATCCAGATGTTTTTCATCCTTGAAGTCAGTTAAACCTCATGAGATGTAGGCAGGATTCCTTTTCCGCAGCCAGTTGTGCAATGAGCAGCAGGCTAGTTCTACTTTTTGTCCATTGACTGTATTTTTAAAAATGTTGGCTTTTCAAATACTCTGAATTTACTCACAAGTGCGCCGAAAGTATTTTCTACAACCTCATGAGCCGTTGAAACTCGATAGTTGTAGATTAATTCATGTCGACATGTGTTAAACCGAACAGGGGCGCCACTTTCAAAAAATATTGGGGGGGGGGGCATACTGGGGGTCTTGCCCCGGGAAATTTTCTAAATTTCAGATGAAATATAGTGAACTTTAAAGTTTTTTTAAGCATTTTAGAGTCATATGATCAATATTAGAACCCTGAAAATTGAAATCTCGATAACTCGACTGTCTGGGAGACTCGACAGTCTGGGAGACTCGACAAGGCTGACATGTTTTTTTGGATTTGAAAAAAGAAGCAAAACATAAACACGCATGGTATTTTCGTAAAAAGCTACTTTAATCTACAGCAATAATCATCCTTATAGACTATTACAAGGCAGTGAATATATAGCTCTGAAAAGACTGAAATTATATTTAAATAAATCCTAAACTATCATTAAAAACATGTAACATAAAATAGTGCTGTCGCACAGTAATAGCACTTTGATTAATAAATGAAATAGGCAATTTAAGCGCACTTTGAGTAAGGCTCAGGGTTCATTAAATAAAAACAATATCTCGAAGTTAATGCTTTAATACAGTCAATAAAGTTAATGCAGTATGCCTAATACTTTCAGTCAAAAAGTATGTAAATAGCGGGTTTTAATTGGGTCTTACATCTTAAAAATATTTAGGTATTTGAAAATAACTAATACAGTACTATAGTAATATACTACTAAACTAGTACTAATATTTCGAACCTGAAAATTTAACATTATGTATGTATTTAATTCTCTGTTTTACAAAGATTTTTAATTTTGCGCTATCTGCCATTATTAGGGTTAGAGTGTCTTTAGAAAGGTGCAAATGTCAAGCATCTGACTGGATTACTGAATATGAAGTCGCTGATGACTGGTTGGATATCCAATTCATCCAAAACATCTTGGTGGGCATGAAGAACAGCCAAGTTGTTCAATCACTTCTGTCCCAATGTTGATCAGAGGTATGACTTTAGACGTCTGAGGGTGCTAAATGACCATTCTGCTGTTGCCGTCATGATTGGAACTACTTGGAGAAGCTTAATGCACTTCACTACTTCACATAACATTTCTCCTATTGCAGGCTCTTGTATAATGTACTTTCTTACATCATGCATGTTTCTTACGACCAGTTGTTTTTTATTAGCAATATTGGCTAACATATTCAAATGTAAGCGCAGTCTCTCAATGTCTAGGTCATTTTTGAAAAACTCACTTGATTTTTCCTAGTTTGTTTCACCTCTGTTTACTAAAAGCACTCTTGTTCAACTGCAATGACTGTGTGAGTCCAGTTGAAGCAAACCGCTCAGTAATGCAAGATTGAACCGTTTCACAAACTTCAATATAATTAGCTTTGTAGTATTCCTCTGAGGAAGCGAAGGGCAATCAACTTGTGAAGGTTTTTGTTTTAAAAACAATTCCCAAAAGTGTTCAAAACTATCGCGCCTTCCATTCAATATACAAATCAAGTCCTCATATATTTTTTCCAGATCAGCAACACTTAGATGAGGGCATTGAATTTTTTCAGTGACATCCTCTACTGGGTTCATTGTATGGCAATAAAGATGTGAAAAGAAATAAGTCTTGAATTGTAACATTGACTCAAGGTAGCCTGCACATTTTTAACCTGCCTCTGTTTTGTCCTCTGCAGAAAATGTTACAAAAAACTCTAGAAGTTCTTCAAAGTTTTTCAATATTCAAGATACAAGAAGCTCATATAGTCCACTGAGTTGGGCAAAGGGGTCGTAGACTAGCTTGGTGGTTGGCATTCTCACAGAATATGCTTCTGGAAAGTCCCATCCATTTGTTGTATTCCATTATGGTGTTTATTACGTCCTTGGCTAAAGCCATAATATCCCTCATAGACGTAAGATGGTGGAGACTGTCTACAAATGCCAAGTCTAACCTGTGAGCAGTGCAGTGCACATAACATGTTTTTAGTTATATATCCAAAAGTAACTTTTTTAGTCCTTTGAACTTCTCATATTCGAGGCACCAACATAGCACTGTCCTCTTAAGTTATCCATTGACAAAGTAAGATGAGCAAACACATCTATTAAAATACTAAACAAAGCTTATGATTAAGTGTTGGGGGTCTCGTATAAGCCAACGAAGTCTGCGTTTATGATTAAGGAATCATCGACAGTATGAATACAAAATGACACTTGTTTGTGAACTTGTTTCGTCAACCATAATAGAAAAATGTTCATTCTTCTTGATTGAAGCCAATAACTTCCTCAACACAGACTTTCCTAATAGATCGATGACCTCGTTTGAATATCGTGTCGTGAGACATGCCCCAAAAGCCCTAACCAATCTTTAATCTCAGGTATGTCATTCTTTTGGAGTTCCAACAATTGAAAAAAAATTGAGTTTACATCTTCATGCCCTCTAATTCCTAGTCCTTGTCGGCATAGAAATCACATGGTAGTAAAAATTGTCATGGCCTTTCTTCATATCACTAACTGTTCATTCAATTGGGAGGCCACACTTCGGTTAGTGATAGAATTTAGTTTCAGAACACCTTCTTTATGCATAAATGTATTTTCATGAAGACGGAATTTTTCCAAAGCATTTTACCAGTTAGAAAACCCTATGGAAGTAAATGTATCTTTGATATTTGAAGAAAATTGTAATAGATTTTTGGCACCTGCCTCTCTGCAGGTTTTGCAAAAAACGTTTTTTGTACATGCTTCATATTCTAGCCATGTACGTTTGATCATCCAAGACTACTGAAATGATCTTCCCTTACCAGATTGTCCAGGTTTTGGCTTTGAATGGTTCTCGCCTGAAGACAACAAAGACATTGATGACACAATAATTGTTGGAGGTTGACTTGCAGTATCAATAACTTCCAAGTGCACTTTTTTGGTGACAAATTTATCCATTGCAAACTTAATTCACAATACACTAAGAGACTAAAATAAACGAATAAAATGTAGTCATATAAAATAGTCCACTAGCCACTAAAGTCGGAAACTAAACACGTCTGTGGCATGCAGTGAACGAAACTATCAACACTGAATGGCTGTGACGGAAGGGTGGGCTTTATATAGCTGTGGCGTCATAATGTCTCAAAGCGTCAAGGCGACATGAGGCAGAGGGTTCCAGGCGCTTCTGCTCCAGTCCTTTTGATGTCGCCGTGGCCGCAGCACTGGCCCGACAGTGCCAGACTTGAAAGTTTGCGCACTGCGACAAATTCTAAGTGTGCCTACAGCACCGTAACACTATCATGATTCATACCACTTGTTTTCAATTAACCTGCTTACTACCATAATAATTAATTTAACTCATTACTGAATGTATTTAAAAGGTAACTATTGTCAAACAAGGAAAATAGAAAATTCCAACATAATTGTGATTTTACTAAGCATAATATAACTAATATTTTTTTAAAATTATTTGGGAGGGTTCAGAGAAGAGAGAAGGCGGCTAGAGGCCCTGGAGATGTGATGCTATAGATTACAGTACCTGTGCCCAACTGCCAAAGCACTCAGCCTTGCTTCACATTTCCCCCAGCGCCATGCCACACCATCTGAGCATGAGGGGGTGAAGAAGGGAAAACTGCAAATGCTCCGCATTTCAATGAAGGTGCAGTTACACTACATGCGACTTTGTTCTGTATTTCACATTTCTTAACAAAATCGACCACAAAACAAATTTTAGTATTATTTAATTTGTTTTTGCCCGCTAAAGACATAATATAATTTTTGACTGGTATAAAAAGTAACACATAAACAGACGCACACAATTCCAGTGAGTTTCACATTCAAGTTGCCGAGTAATCGTGACTTATTTTAACCCGAGAATTACAAGGTGGGGTAAAAAAATTACCTTCGTCCATATAATTTTTATATCCTGTGTTGGTACTACTGCCTCCTTGGGCAGAAGTCATTGTTTATGTTTCCATTCAGTATTGTTGCTTGCAATGAGGAGGCTATAATCTCTCAGGGTTTCTTCTCCACCATCCTTTAACAGGTAAAGTGTGAAATTTATCTGTTGGGGTAAAACAAAACACCTTGCCTTGTTTTTTACGTTAATTTTTTTTTTCAGAAAATAGATGGTACTTTCCCTTGCAGACCTAGAAAATGTCTTCTGACAACATATTATGAACTCCAGAGGAAATAATAAGATAATTTATGCATCAAGATGTTGAAAACTTATGTTAATGTGACACAGACGAAGATGTGAGTGAACCTGAAGACCGTTATATCACAGATGACAAGGAGGATGACGAATTCAATATAAAGCCATTTGATGTTGATTTTTTATGTTGAAGGTGATCGTTAAGTAAGGAATATTTTACATGGCAGAAATGAGTATTGTTGGAACACACACCCCTTACATAAAAAAGCATCTAGAGTGTCAGCACAGAATATAGTGGTACAAGCAGGGGCGGATACAGGAGGGGGCGCTAAAGACATCTTGAGCTACATTTACTTTTACCATAATAAAAAAATAATTGAGTCACATATAAAGTTTAAGAAAGTTTTATTTAAACTGATTATACACACATACAAGACAATGCCATCTTAGGATATAAAAAAGTTACAATTGTGGTTCTTTTCCTTAAATGATAAATTCTATGCACCTATACTTCACGTCAAATTGGTTGATTACATCACCAATAGTACAATCAATGTCAGGGTGAGTATTAAACAGAGGTAAGCTGTTAAGTCGAGCCTCCAAATGTCTTTCTACGCCACAATGTTAAAAAACTTCTTTATACTGTAGCAATAGATGCAGGTAGACAAGCAAATATTTTGTACAGCGTGGGAAAAGTAGGATGGTCAGCTCTAGGACAAAAAAAGACACTGCTTGCATAACAGAACCATGATCATTAAGGACTTTTATGTTCGTTTGTTTGTATTGAAGACACTCTCCCATCAGAGATTCTTCTTCGAAGAACGTTAGTTCAGTTAAGCACTGATTCAATTTATGTGCCAGATCATTACCGTCATGTTTCAGTAGTTGTAAGCGCAAAAGGATGTTGAATTTTAAATGATAAATATTTTCTTCAGCAAAACGTGTGGGTAGCAATGCGGGTGGCCCCACAAGGGGTGGGGGAGTGGGGTCGCCCGCGTGCCCCCCATAAGTATCCGCCACTGGATATCAGTACCTGGTGCACTAGGCAAGGCAACAAACTAAACGTCTCGCCTGAAATTATTTGAACTGTTGTTTACTAACAACATCGTTTCACTATTAGTTACATACACAAACCAAAAAAATACTGATTTAAGAGCAAAATTCACATAGCTGCAATGGTGTATTAGACGCAGCAACCAAAATGAAATCAAGGCATTCTTTGGTATACTTTTTACAAGTGCAGCTAAAAATATGCATATGTCAATTGTACTGATGCGCGATCTTTTAGTATACGAGTTGTGGGGCAGCATGTTTAATATGACGATGGTTGTATGTATGTATGTATGTATGTATGTATGTATATAATAGAGGGAAACATTCCACGTGGGAAAAATATATCTAAAAACACAGATGTTGTGACTTACCGAACGAAAGTGCTGGCAGGTCGATAGACACACAAACAAACACAAACATACACACGAAATTCAAGCTTTCGCAACGAACTGTTGCCTCATCAGGAAAGAGGGAAGGAGAGGGAAAGACGAAAGGATGTGGGTTTTAAGGGAGAGGGTAAGGAGTCATTCCAATCCCGAGAGTGGAAAGACTTACCTTAGGGGGAAAAAAGGACAGGTATACACTCGCGCACGCACACACACACACACACACACACACACACACACACACACACACACACACATATCCATCCGCACATACACAAGCAGACCTGCTTGCTTGTGTCTGTGTATGTGCGGATGGATATGGGTGTGTGTGTGTGTGTGTGTGTGTGTGTGTGTGTGTGTGTGTGTGTGTGTGTGTGTGTGTGTGTGTGTGTGTGTGTGTGTGTGTGCACGCGCGCGAGTGTATACCTGTCCTTTTTTCCCCCTAAGGTAAGTCTTTCCGCTCCCGGGATTGGAATGACTCCTTACCCTCTCCCTTAAAACCCACATCCTTTCGTCTTTCCCTTTCCTTCCCTCTTTCCTGATGAGGCAACAGTTTGTTGCGAAAGCTTGAATTTCGTGTGTATGTTTGTGTGTCTATCGACCTGCCAGCACTTTCGTTCGGTAAGTCACAACATCTGTGTTTTTAGATATATATATGTATGTATGTATGGTACGTGGTCTTTCTCACGTGAGACTGGCAACTATATATGAGACTGGCAACTATTTATGTGGTCAGCCAGAAAGCGATGGAGAACACACTGACCTTAGTTTCCAGTCTACATGGCCACATTTTGGTCCAGCCCTTGAAAGAAATGTTTCTATTCTCTTTCTATATAGCGGGATTAGGACTATGATTATAAATGAAGGTATAAAGTTCTAGTTCAAACATATATTGAGTAAAGTATCTCACGCACAACACTTTGAAATTCACTATGTTCAATTGACAGTAAATCTCTCTATTCTAAACAGCAGAACTAAGAGTTCAGAGGTGACTTCTACAGTACGTTCCTACCAAATTGTCGTTCGCCCTCACTAATAATACTAAAATACATGTATAAAATAAATGCTCGCCACAAAGTGGAAATCATAGTTACTACTTGCCATGCGGATTTGTAATTATCACGGATGGCACACTATCAGTAACTTTAGCGAAGTCAAAGCGATCCGCGACGGTGTACACACTATCCGTTATTACAGAAAATACGCGTTTTGTCACAGTTCATCTCTGAAGTCATCCAAGGCAGAGCGCGATCCGACGTTTAGTAGACACGGATTTTACAGTGGCTGAGTGCGAAGGGAACCTTTTCCCTGACTCTCGGGCCATATTTATATATGTGCCGCAGCGGACGGACGAGAGAACATCTGTTGTTATCTGGCTTATGCATACGGCAGCAGCCTCTGAACGACCGCTTTCTCGGACGCATAATCGTTAACAACTAAGTTATGAATTAATTTAGAATCATCTTAATTTTTACGTGTATTTATGTAAGTTGTTTGAAAGTGCAGCAAAAGTTTCAGCTCGTTTGAATAAAAACATTGCCTTCTAGAATTTTTGTAGAACCATACCTTTACTAAAACTTATATTGCATATTATTACTATTGTCGTTCTAAAATTAGGTATAACTATTATTTAGTAGGTTTTACCATGTGCTGAAACCAAAATTTTCTATCATTAAAATTACAGGCGCTTAATCTGCTACAAATGGGTATATTTTAGTTACAAATTTGGTTTTCCTTAAATTACTCAAAAACTGTAAGAGGTAGGTTAACGTGGTCTCTTAGTTATTATTTTTAGGGTGAACTGAAGCATAAAACAAATTTTTACGTTTATAAGTCCAATATTTAGCGCCAGTAATTTTTCATAAAAACGTGGATTCCGGTTGTAATTTTCATTCTTTTACTTTGAAACTTGCACCAGTTATTTATGAGCTCCATAGGCACATTCTGGCTTTCTACTTTTATTATTTTCCATTTTTACGAAAACTATTTGTTTAGTTACATTAAGACTTGGATATTTAAAATGTTATTACAATAAGATATATGTTGACAAAGTTTTATAAGGAAATTTTGACTTTTAATTTTATACTTAATTGGGGAGCAATACTTGTGCGCTACCCGCAGACGCGGTAAGGTGACGTGTGCTACTACCAGTGAACTGGGTAAGTCCCGGCACACTCGCTCGTCTCTGTATTTCACACACGACACAGCGCCTGTTTTGCTTCAGAGTTCCCATTATTCCAAGGAGCTATGACGAAAAACGGATTCAACTTTTTGATCCATAATCTAAGGTTTGATGTGTTGCAAGGAAGAACAGCAGACAAGTTCACTGCAGTCCATAATTTATGGTATATGTTTGTCAGGCATAGTCAAGAACTGTATACTTCCTCTACTCCAAACCACTCATGAGGCACTCCTCAGCTTCCGAGGCAGATGCCCATTCAAAATGTATCTGCCAAACAAGTCAGACAAATATGGCCTAAAGATAATTTCATCATGTGACACGAAGATATATTACCTTTATGGGGGCATCCCATTTCTGGGATAAAAGACTAGGATAAATGTGATTCAATTCCAAAATGTTATGTGATGAAATTATGTGAACCTATATATGGAACGAACTGGAACATTACGATGGATAACTGATTTTCTTCTTGTGAAGTAGCCTACAAACTGACCAACAAAAGTTGACAATAGTTGGCACCTTATATAGTAACAAACCAGAAATCCCAGAATCGCTGCTTCAAACCAAGACTAGACCAGTTTTTCATCTTTATTAATTTACAAAGGAGAATAGATGTTGGAGTCATACGTTCCAAAGAAAAATAAAAGTATTACTCTTCTAACAACAATGTGCGAGGTAGGTGATATAGATGAGAAGGCAACGAAATATAACGTAGTACTTTTCTACGATAGCAAAGGGGGAGTCTATGTATTTGATTTACTATGCCAAGACAAGACTTGGGCACTAAACACCAGGTGCTGGCCAATGCAATACATGTATGGGCTTTGAGATGCGTCAGGAATAAATGCCTACGTCTTGTATAAGGGGAATGGAGGCATAAACGGCCAAAGCAATTTTCTCAAGTCATTGGCTTTTGGGCTGGTTGAAGCAGACATAAAAGGCAGACTCGCAAGAAAAAATGTACCCAAACAGCTTCGCATAACAGTGGAATAGATGTTGCCACATTTTGGAAGCGATATATTCCAAGATCAGCAGCACAACCAGAAACGATCTCAAATAAATGTTTACAATGCTTTCTTTTCAGTCGAAAAGAAGACCAGGAAAGGTCCTTTGAATTATGTATGTGTTAGAAACCAGTGTGCAAAGACCACTGGTAAAATATTTGTCAAAGTTGACAAAACAGTTTAGTTTGAAATTGTTTGCTATATTGAAAATCTCATCAAATATTTGCAATTAATTTAGAAAATTTTTATATCCTTTTACATGAGGAACTACGAGCTGCGACAAAGTAATGAGACTGATGTGAAAAAAAGTGTTGCTTAACTTTTTAGTCACGTTTAGTGTTGTCTCCTTCAACCTAGTTCCCTTCTGATTGCACACACTTTTACCAGCGCTTCTTCCATTGACGATGACATTTCTGGAACTCATCTTCTGTAATATCCACCAAGACTCTCATCACAGCTTTTTGGAAATCTTGTGTTTGAAAATGGTGTCCCTTGACAGCCATTTTGACTCCTGGAAATATAAAAAAGTCGCACGGAGAGAGATCTGGTCAATAAGGTGGCTGTGGTAGTACTGAAATTTGTTTTGAGTTTTTTTGCTGTACTGACAGCAGTATAGGATGGCGCATTATCGTGATGCAGAATCCAATTATCAGCAATGTTGGCATGGACACACAGAATTTTTTATGAAGTCTTTCTAAAATTTCTTTGTAGTGATTTTGTTTGTCCAGGAGGCACCTACCCTTGGAATCAAAGAACAACATAAGCATGTATTTCACTTTTGACTTTGACATGCGAGCTTTTTTTGGTGTGGATGCACCATTGCGAACTTTGGTGTTTTTGTCTCTGGATCGTACTGAAAAAACCGACTTTCATCACCAGTGGTAACACGGCTCAACAATTCTGGTTTGATTTCCGTTTGCTCTAACAGATCAGCTGCCTCATTTTTCCGTGTTTCTCGCTGTTGTGGTGCGAGATTTTTGGGTACCATTTTTGCACACATCTTTCTCATACCAAGATCTTCAGTTACTACTAGATGAACCGTTTCTCGATTGATGTTCAGTTCTTCTGCAATCCTTTTCATGGATAATCTTCGATCAGATCGTATGACTTCACGCACCATGGCCAAGCTGACTTCCGTCCGTGAGGTTGATGGTCATCCACTGAGGTCTTCATCTTCAATATTCGTTCTGCCTTCACTGAACATTTTATGCTAATGAAAAACTTGAGCTCTTGACATCATCCTTCTGAAGCTTACCGTAAGTTGTCGTCGCGTTTTCACAACTGAGCAGTTACATCGATGTGCCGCTTGGACTAGAAGCGGCTTATAGACCAAGCTCAAAAATATTGTGCCTATGCAAGCCTGCAGGGTTGCCACATCTTGCAAAGAAAATCAGTCTCATTACTTGATTGTCGCACCTCGCATGTTTTCGTAATTGTTAGCTTTATAATTTTTACCAATTTACATATTATTTGTTATATAATGCTAACCAATTCCTTCAATGATCCTTATGCTTTATGATATGTTCCATTGTGTTTTGAAACATTATAATAAAAAGGGTAATTGAATAGAAGAGATAAATGGATCTCTTATTTTATTATATGACAACCAAGATACAATAAAATACATTGTTATTATGATTATTATTATTTGCTTTGTCATATTGTAAAACATTATAAATACTTTGTAATAAATGTTGCATATTGTTTGATTACTACTTTATATTACCCCAGAACCTTTTTTTAACAGAGAATTTAGAAAAACTTGGGGTAAATTTTTACCCCACCTTGTTATTTATGTCATAATTTGTGCTCACTTCAACATAAATATAAGAGCTGATGACAGGATTGCCATTTCTGTGAAGGACATGTTATCTACAAATGGCTTAACATTAAATTTTAGTGAGTACACTAGAATAACAGCATCTTCTGCAGCATGTATAGATAACATAGTGAGCAGTATCAACTATGGTGCTACAGAAAAGTTCATCTTAGAATTACGGGTATATGACCATTCAGCCCATCTTATCTCATTGCCGAATTCAGATAAAACTGTAACAGGGAAATGAGTCAGGAACTTCAGCCAAGAAAATGTGAATACATTCGTCTCAAGACTAAATGAAACTTCCTGGTCGTTCAGCAAGCGGTACTCAGTAAACACAAACTGAAATGCTTTTGTATTAGAATTCATGAATGTTTTCAATGAATGTTTTCTCTTCATAAAAGCACATGTCAAAAACTGCAAAAAGGCTCATGGATAACTGAAGGTATCAGGATTTCTAGTATTAGAAAGAAGAAACTGCTCATGGAAACAAAGAACAATTATGATGCAGAGTTTGTCAGCTATGTAAGTAAATAAATACAAAAGAATATTTGGTGTAGTAGTTAAGCAGGCAAAACAAATGGCAAACAGTAAAAGTATATCAGATGCCACAAATAAATCAAAAACTGTTGGGCAGACTGAAATAGATGTTGAAAAAACAAAAATGTGTAACCCTAAATTAGAAATAGATGGGGAATTGGTTACAAACTCCAGACATATATGCAAAGAATTCAACAGATATTTTATAAATTCTAACAAAATTGATGATCTCCCTCATCCACACCTAAGTCCCAATGTAATGTGACACAGATCAGGAGAATTCAAACTTACTCTTGTATCCTGCTAAGAAGTGGCTAACATTATAAAACCCGTAAAAAATCTCAAATATGTGGGCTGGGATGAAATTCTGAGAAAAATAATAAAGGCACGATGTGATAATATTGCACCCTAACTCGGTCACATAGTAAATCAATTGCTTGACGAGGGCTGGTTTCTGGTCAGGCTGAAGTATGTGAAAGTTTGGCCTATCCACAAAAAGGGCAGAGAAGAGGAGATAGGAAACTTTCGCCCAGTATCAATAGTACCAATTATTTCTAAAAAAAATATTTGAGAGAATAGTGCGTAGCCAATTAGAAAACTGCAGCAAAAAACATAACATTACACTTAATAATCAGTACAGATTTAGGAAGGGTCGAAGCACTGTGCATGCTATTAATGAACTAATAACTAAAATAAGTAAATGACATGATAACAAGGAGAGAGTATCAGGTATCGTCTGTGACCTCAATAAGGCATTTGATATGTCAAATCATAAGCAGCTACTCCTCAAATTAACTTCTTATAGCTTCCATGAAAAATCTTTAAGTTGGTTCACATCTTATCTCAAAAATAGGAAACAGAAGTTATACAACATAAGGACAAGAAAGCTTGCTCTAATTGGAAGAAAATACAAGCAGGTGTACCTCAGTGGTCCATACTAGGCCTATTACTATTTCTGCATAATATAAATGACATGTCAGGTAAGGTAACACTAGATACATTTCTGTATGCAGATGATTCAACAGAAGTAGTCTGCTGTAAAAACACTGAAGAATTAGTACAATCAGTGCGTTAAAAATATTTGTCACATTTTCAATTTGATTTGAAATCTTAATTATGTTAGAAACTATTGTCATTATTGTTATTTTTGTAATCAGTACTGAAAATTGTAAAACAAAGTATCAAATAGTAAATTTAGATTCTCTTTATTCAATATCAATTATCTGTTTAATACCACTCTTTTGTGCATGTTATTTAAATATCTCTGTTCTTGCCTACATGCTGTGTACATAACTTCTTGTTATGAGTGAGTTGCACTTGCAACTTTTAAGTCATTAGTAGTTGTAGCACCTTTTATGATCTGCTGAAATTTAGAGAGATTGATGTGTTTCAACTGCACTGTGAAGACTACTAGATGTGGGACAAATGTGTTTTGAAGAAAACATTTAGTCCTGCAATATCTTATCATTTAACCAATGTATGTAAATAGAAAACATGGAAACAAGTTGCATCCATGCAGAAAGAATCATCCTCTAAGACTCCTGTGTCATGAACAAGAATAAGGATGATCTTCAACAATTATCAAGAAACAAACTAAGCTGACAGCATTTTTACTAAAGTTACTGTCAATAATTAACTGTCCTAGTCATTCACAGGTTCAAGCTTAATACAACTGAACTTAGCTGAACATTTTCTGATTCCAACATAAATACAGTTGTGTAGACTGGAATAATTTTCATCAGTAATAATTTTTGAATGTTTCTAAAATAGGTTGATGTGGGTGGAGGATCAGAGGGTGCTTTATTTTTCTATTACAGGTACTAGCTGCTTCGACTAAAACATGTTATTCGCACTGGTCTACAATTGCTTTGGGAAGTACACATTTGATACCAGCACTAACAGCATTAACTGCAGTAACAGTACATGTACTGTAACAGTTCTGTGAAACATAAGCAATTTAAATAGTAATGTCTCTGGTTGTCTACATAGATCTGGGTAAACCTCATGTCACCGTGTATCTCTGCTTGGCTAGCTAAGTCCCACATATTACAGCTCTGACCGAATTGCCCTGAGACAGACTGGCCCGAGCTGCCAGAGATGGTGGTTGTGTGTGTGTGCGCGTGTGTGTGTGCGTGTGCGTGTGCGCGCTTGTTGTGTGAATATGTATGTGTTTTCTTTTCTGAAGAAGGCTTTGGCCAAAGCCAAATGTGTAACAGTCTTTTCATTGTTCCTGCCTATAACTTAACGTGTCATTTTTATGGTGAATATCCATCAATCCTTTTCCTAATATTGTTGATATTACCCTGACAGAATTAGACTGTCACTGTTGGTATGAACATTTTAGTAGATACTCCTCTTCAGCAGGGTGGACTAATCATTTAATGCAGAGTATGTCGTCATTATTTTGTACTTGTCCTTAAAATGGTCGACATGCCAAATGCTGGTCCAATCTTTTTTTAATCTCTTAAGTAGAAATTTAAAATCTGCTGGACAAAAACTGGCTGTTCCAGATGTTGTAAGTGCACTAGTTATAATTATACAATGCTTCTGCTATTACAGAAGTGGAGACTGTTACAGCAAAATCCTAGCCACTGTAGGAGTTCCACCCCTTGCAAGTAGACTTGGCAAACTGCAAAAGCTGTCTGACAGAGAACCCAGAAACTTCTGGTTATGTGGACATGTGGATTCTTCCTCACAGCAACATTTTTCTTTGTGTACAAGCAGAATGCCTCAAAAACACAGTAGCCTTACGAACAGTGATGGTTATAGACGAAACAGCAATAATCAATATAGGCAAAATAACTCATTTTCACATGGTAAAATACAAATTACAGCATTGTTTCTGGGAGCAATATATATCTAGGGACAAGCTATTATCTGTAGATAATAAAATTAATTTAATTTCTTCTATAAAAGACCAGTCTTTTAAAATAACTTACAACTCTGAGCACTATTGTACAATGTTGGGTTTAAAATTCTTTTATTACAATAACAAATTGCATCCAAAATTACATACTATTAGTATTACTCATTTAACAATGGTAGACAAGGATACAGTCTTCTGCAAAAGTGAATTTTCAAATATGCCATTTGTTAGCTTTTTGTCAAAGTTTAAAATTGATAATACTCCACTCCCTCATTGATCTAATAACTTTGTTCAAAACACTGCACCACTGATTCATTTCCAGACCAGTATCTGCTGACAGGAAGTGCCTAAAACAAAAGATTTAAATTGTGTAGTTTATCGGCTGGTTCTTCAAAGTTGTTACACGTTGTAGAAAACATATAAAACACAGTGATTTATGTACACATCTGACAGTGATAAGTATTTGAGATAGATTGATATCAGTGAAAAGATAAACTGGAGGAACTAATACTACTGCTCTTGTGGTTTTCTTTGGTCATTAATTCAAAGTAGATGTAATTTTACATTCCAGTTACTTGCCATCTATTCTCTTTATTGCAGTGCAACTGATGCCCCTCATATTTTTGATAACCTACCTCATATTTTTATCTAGATTTGCACCTGTGAGACACTGTTTCCATCATCTCTTCAACTACAGTTTTCAGCAATGACTCACCTTACAGTATATACTCTCTCACTCTGATGTTCTTTATAACAACCTTTTTGCATGTCTCTGTGAGATAAAGTTGTGCTACAAAAATTAGTTATCCTACAGATTTCATTCTACTGTAATCTAGATTCAAAATAGAGTAGTGTTCTGGCGTAACCACAAGAGCCGGAATGAAGATGCAGAACGGAAGCCCAGAGTAGCTAGTGAGGAAACATCAGCCAACAGTGTGTGGAACTGGACTGCACCACGCCAAGAGTGACACCTGGAAGAAGTGAATATAAGCATCACTCCTGCTAGCCTCAGTTGCTCAGATCACCCCAGTCTGCAATGGGATTAGTGCTATGCTATCAGATTTTTGTGATCCGTATGAATTGCTTACTTGGACTTTGTGTATAGCAAGAACTTTACTGTTGCCTCTCACTAGCAACATTTCCTGTAATTAAAGTTAAGCATTGCCAATTTGCTTTCTAGAAATAAAACTACTAATGTTATTTGTTTGAATTATTGTATAGCATTCATTGTTCAACAAACTAATAAACAGCATTTTATTTTAAAAATGCCCTTAACTTCCTCAGAAATTGGTTATCTTGATGTAAAAGCTAAATACAATAAACTCTTGACTATTAGTGGTAACTGGAGCCTATAAAACTGTGGATAATCACATTACATGAATAATCAGCAATTAGAGTACATTAATGTACAGGGTCATTACAAAAATTACAATGTCATTATTACAATCACTGAACAAATGTTTATAATAAATTCTATTTCAATCATCATAGTACTTGTGAAAATATGGTATTTACAAAGACTACAATTCAGTCAAATTTCATATTACCAATTGGTACTGTTGATCCAACCAAAAAATGACTTAGGAGTACATCACTTTTTACTCAGTATTATTCTGATTAATACATTCAAGTATTAATCAGCTACTTTAGCAAACTGACTTTGTAAAATCATGCCACAAAATGAGGTCCAATCCGTAAGATGAAGGGGAATTTACACTGAAAGTAAAACTTCTCAAACCACTCATAGAATAGCTTTTTGTTGTCCTCCCAATACTAGCAGTATCCTTATTGGTCCCTTTGTTCCCTTCTCGCTACCCTATGGCCCATAGCCGGCCAAGCGGTTCTAGGCGCTACAGTCTGGAACCGCGCGACCGCTACCGTCACAGGTTCGAATCCTGCCTTGGGCATGGATGTGTGTGCTGTCCTTAGGGTAATTAGGTTTAAGTAGTTCTAAGTTCTAGGGGACTGATGACCTTAAAAATTAAGTCCCATAGTGCTCAGAGCCATTTGAACCTATGGCCCATATCCCTGTGACCATCCCTGCTGAAAGACTTGCCTTATGCACCCTACCACTGCCTATACCAGATCTGTAACTGGCAAACCATATACTATCAAAGGGAGAGCCACCCAAAAAGACACAACCAACCACCATGCACTTTGGGAAGAGCTTTGATGCATAGTGGCAACATGTACACTGCATGTTTTCTTATTATGAAGGTATAAATGCAAATACCACCAAATACAGCAACATAGCTTCTAAAGGACTGAAATCGAGATTGGGATGAGCTTTTGCCAGCAAGTCATAGCTCATGTTTCATGATATCACTAGCCAAGTCAGCAGATATTCAGAGTACAGGTCATGTGATGTAGTGAGCCAATACAGCAGATATTCAGAGTACTTGTGATATAGTCAGCCAATAGCAACATTAAAACAGAGTGAACACAAAATTAGGAAAAGTTATTGTTTAAATTAAGATACTTACAGTGTAGCTGCAAGAAAAGTTAGGCTTTCACATGCAATATTGGTTGTCAAAAATTTTTGCTGATTTTTCTGAGGGTGTGATTAGGCAGGCTCCTAAGAGTTTAGTGTAAATTGCAGCAGCTGAATGTTTCTGACAAGCAGGATTATAAATATCAGTGCTCTGCAATGAACATTTCTTGGGTTACCTGGCCGATTACATGTTCTATTGAGCAATTCATCTTCTCTATAGAAAAACCACATACATATGAAATTTCTGAAGAACTTAATTTGCACTTGTTTTTGAAGGATAATTATACTTTTCGCCATTGTTATTGCTTAATTGTTAATCTATGAAACAACTGAAATAAATATGAAAAACAAATTTTGAAGCTTGGTCTTTTTTTTAGCGTGTGTTACCCTTTAAGATACCTCAAACACAAATGTGCCAGTAAAATTTTAAATAATGGCATAAATGGCTCATCCTCTGGGCCCAAAATTTTTCTGAGTGCCTGGTCCTCAAACTGTTAAGTTTTGGTTGAGGGTCAAACATTCCACGATTTAAGTAATTTATCGCACATTGCCACACCTGACATAATTCATCTTGCATGAAAGGGAATTTACATTGAAAGTAACACTTCTCAAACCACCATTCACAATGCCCTTGGCCTGTTAGAAATGTAAACAGTTATGATGCCACACTCATTGAAAACAGATTGATATTATGATGTATTACATAGCCCTCATCCCAAAGCCTTTGACACAGTTTGCTGGCGGCAGACACTTGTGTGTGCACTGTATTTTTCTGTCGTAAATGCGCATTTTCTTTGCAACTAAAGTTTTACTTTGGTATTATTCTCTCATTTATGTTTCATTGCTGCAATATTATTCTGTGGTAATGGACTTAAGTAAAATTCTTTGTTAGTGTGTCAGTTCTCACCAGCCAAAATTACAAAAATTTAACTGAGAACAAAACAATCAAAAATTCTCAGAATTCTAAAAAGCATTCTTGGGTTTTTTCTGGATGAAAAAATTTCTAGGATTTTCTGGATTTCTCAGTTGTCCCGGGGTAATACACACCCTATTTACATTGGCATGACTACCACTAAGTTATCTGTTAGGATGAATGGGCATAGGCAGAGGCGTGTATACTGGCAACATACAGTGTCCTGTTGCACGGCATGCTCTACAAAATGACAGCTGTGACCTCATTGCCCATTTCACCCCACTTGCCACCTGGATTCTTCCTGCAGACACCAGTTTCTCAGAACTCTGCAGGTGGGAATAGGTGCAACATGTCTTTGGTTCTTGCCACTCACCTGGCCTTAATTTATGTTAATTTCTTCAGTCTCAGCATGTCTTCACAGTAAATAATCCTTTTTTCACTCCCTTTGGGTTTTTTTACATCTTTTCACCTCCCCTCCCACCTCCATCACATAAAATGCACTTATCTTTTTGCTCTCATTAACTCTTTCACAATGTTTTACCAGTAATCTGTCTCAGATATCAACATATCTTCCAATTTTAAGCTTGAGGGTTTTTAAATCTCATTCAGTGCATTCCCAGACAATCAGTCTAATTCACATTAAGATGTAACAGCCCATTGAAACCCATTTAAACCACGTATTTTTTGATACAGTTTGAAATCAACAGGAATCACTGATGTAAACAAAAGATAGTGATATAGGTAAACCTATACTTTTAAAATTGTTACAATGAAACTAGTTACTAAATTGTAATTGTATTGAAGTACATAAGTCCTGTAATTGGTAGAAATATTTAGGATTAACGTAATTAGGTGAAATCTGGAACAAATGATCGAGTACAATGGTCAAAGTCATTTCTTTGAAACTGAGATGGATTTGTGTTAAAACAGTATCTAAATTAAAGTCTGTGGTATTTAAATGAAAAACCAACTGAGAGAATCAAAATTGATTAGAAAATTAAAATGCAATTAGTGAAAATGTTATAAGTGGCATGTAAACATAGACAGTCCTTTAGCTGTTTTGTCAATAATAAAAGACCTATTTTGCCACATTCAGTGTGAGACTTGGAAACATACATTGGTAGGAATATTTTCTGAACCATGTATCTTTTGCATTTTATAAAAATAGTAAAAGTATTGTTAATACTTAATATTTGAGTATTTGAACATTTCTAAAACGTTGAATGCTTTGAAATCGATAAATGTATTTGCTCTATAAGAGCCATGTAACTGTTGAACTATGTCATTAATTTTGAGGCAACAGTTTAATTGTAATTTTATTAAAAAAACCCTTTATAACAATACCAAGGATTGTTTGGATTTATATAGAAAGGGGCAGCCATGTTGACATTGGACGGCAGTGTCTTATAAGATGATGTGCAAGAAGCATGTAACTGCTTGAGTAAGATGTATGTCAGTGTTGTAAGCATGTCAGTATTTTTGAGTTTTGTCAAAGTAACATCATAATTATGACATGATATAGAATAAAGGATTCTGAAACATAATGTTTGTATTGCTCATTCTTGGTGTAAAAACCAAGTTACAGTGGACATGAAGGAACACAGTGCTTGAGGGAGCAGCAGATAAAAAGCAGTTGGATGAGTACACCCCACTAAATTATAAGAATTTTAATAATTTCACATGTGGTGGAGGAGATGGGATATGTCATGATTCCGTAAATTAATCTTACATTTTGTTTCAGAAAAAGTTTGTAATTCTATATTGTATTTGAGGATTGCGTGAGGAAAACAACGAGATGGTAATCAGCAACACTACGATATGAGGAACTAATGAGAAATGACGAAAGGTAAACTGAAATCATCAAAAAGTACAGAAGAAGAAAAGTACTGTAAGTACAAATTTTACTTGATTCTTTTTGGTACTTGTTTGAAAAGTTTTTGCTAGCTTTGTTAATATGGGAGACAGGGAGGTTGATGTAAATAATCAGGATGGTGCAAATGTTAGTGGGGAGGAAATAACTGATAATGACGCAAGTATTTGCTGATCAATCCATGATGAAAGTAATGTAGTTAATTGAAACAATGGAATTGGGGAGAACAGTGACCACAATAATGTAAGTGAATGTTCACCTTTTTGTGGGTTCGAGTCAAGTGCGTCTGTTTTGGATAGATTAGTTCAGTTAATGGAGGAACAGAAAAAGTCGATTTATGAACATAAAATTTCTCTCGATCAAAAATTTGACTCTATTGAAGAAAAATGGACATGGGAGCCAAATATGTGAAACAAACGATAGCTTAAAAAAATGTTGGGTACAAGTAGACAAAAACACCAAAAAAGTGTCAGTTATAGAGGGGGAAATTGCTGCTTTAAAACAAGAACAGCAGAATTTTGAAGAGGGTTTATAGTCTGTAGGAAGAAAAGATGATTAGTTTCGAAAAATTTGCAACCTCAGAATTTGAACATTTAAAAATGTTTAACAAAGAAGTTGTGAAAAAATTTACTGAGACATAAAAGTATACAAACTGTTACCAAAATTGTGAATGATAATATTACAGAACTAAAAGAAGATGTAGGTACTTGTTTAGGGCGAATTTCAAATTTCATTTCAAAAATTCAGGAAATTGAGGTCACTGTTACTATAAAATCTTTCAGCAACTACAGTTAATTTGGAATAATATCAATATCAAAACCTTTTCAGGGGAAGGGAGTATACATCCTGTTGACTTTGTTTCCAATTAAAGACAATTTTGAAAGTAGGATGAGTGACAATTTAAAAATTAAATTAAAAAATTAAATTAATTAAAAATTTAAATTAATTAAAAATTTAAATTAATTAAAAATTTAAATTAATTAAAAATTTAAATTAATTAAAAATTTAAATTAATTTAAAAAATTCTAGGATGGTGAGGCTATCTTGTGGGCTAACCAGACAATCAAACCTGACATGACTTTTTGTGAAGTTGAACATGCTTTTATGAATAAATTTTGGTTGGAAACTAGACAAACCAGAATGAAGTCCAAGTTCTTAAATGGTCCAAATTTCAAGCAAGGTAGTGGTCGAATGAAAACATTTTGTGAACAGCAGTTAAAAACATTAGTGCATTTAGATAATCCATTAGATGAGATGATTCAAATTGATGCTTTGAAAAGACATTCACCACAAAGTGTACAGTTGAGTCTGGTCTATGGGCCTCATGACACTATCGAGAAATTTTTGAGATATGGTGACAGATTAGGCTGGGAAAGAGATGAAAGGTATAATGACAGGCAAGATGACAGTCGAAATAGTAACAACAAAGTGTTCAATGATCATTTTGAACATAGGGATATGAGATGAGATTTTAGAAATGAAAATTATAGGGGAGAGTACCAAGGGAACAGTAGATTCAGAAATGACAACAGAAGAAATGGGGGAAAGAAATGATAGGCAGAGACCAGAGAACAGAAATTTTGAACCAAGAAATAGGCAGTGGGGACAAAGTCAAGGAAATGATGGTAACAATTTTGATAACAGAAGGAATGGTCCGGGAAACTAAGGCCTGCCTCTTCCCGAGCCTGGCGGAGTCAGGCAAATAGAAATAGTGTTTATAATCAGGCACATTGTGGTGATTTCAGAAAGGGAAGGGGTAGAGCAAATAGGGCATACCAAAACTATGTATCCAGAAGACAACCTGAAGTGAATAGAACAAATTTTTATAGGGAATTTTGGGAGAATTTTTTATCTGAGAATAAACATGAACAAAAAAGGAAAAGAAAATCTGAATTTAAAATAGAGGAAAACATTTTGACAAATTTATTTGATAGTAGTAATGTAATAGTAGTTACTGATAGTGATGAGAACAGATCTGATGAGTATGGTTTAGTGAACATGTTGAGTGATTATGAAATGAGTGAAAGAACTGATACTGGTGTCATATGCATGGAAGCTGATTATCATGTACTTCGAAATGAAAGTGAAGATGACAGTGTTATTCCACATAAAATTTCAGTATGCAATAAACAGAAAAAAGATGATGTAGTAGAACAGAAGGATCATAGTGTTGAAGTTGGTGTATTTGAAGAAGTGTGTGAAGATGGAAATGAATTTAGTGTTGAGAGAGATATTAAGTGTAATGATAATGTTTCTGATGATGATGAGGTTGATGATACTGTATTGCTCACAGAATTGGATGGAATGGTTTATGCAGAAGTTAAGGTTGATGATTGTATACTGAATGATTCTGCAAACTCTGATGTAAGCTTGAGTGATGATTTTGAAACAAGTAGAAAAGTACTTGACAGTTTAATTTTGCCAGTAGATGTTAGTGATATTTTATCTGAATGTATTAATGAAAATGAGAGAGAAAATTTGATCGGTGATAAAATAGTGATAGTACTGGTAGGAGTGACTATGATAACAAATGTAACCATAGTGACCAAATGTTTAAAATCACAAATGAAATCTGTCAAAATGTTTATTTAGGGAAGGAAAGTTGTTTTGAAAACCTAAAAAAGTCATCTAATAGAAAAATAATCAGTGGGTGTGTAGAAACAGTAGAAGAAAGCCATGATTGTGACAAAGGGGTCAATTTCCAGGATATAGAGGAGGATCTATTATTTGAAAATGAAGTCAATGAAATTGGCAAAGAACTTGGAAGTCCATATATTGTAGGACAGATTTCTGATTGGGTAGGAAGCTGTCTTCTGGACACAGGTAGCCCAATTACAGGATTATCAAAGACGCTAAGAGATAGGATTAAAAATAGTGAGTATTTCACAGAATTTCCAGTAACAGGGGTAGGGTAAAAGGTGCAACAGGAAAAAGTAGTAAATTGATTACCAGACAAGTCTTACTAGAATTTAAAATTAATGATGTGCAATTTGTACAAGGATGTTTAGTGATTGATGATTTGAATGAAAACTTGGTATTGGGCATGAACTGGATAGTTAAGGCAAAAGTAAATTTTATCTGGGTCTGGCATGAAAATAACATTTGGTGAACCAAAGAGTGGAATTCATGGGGAAGCTAATATTGTAATGGAAGATCATGGCCAAAGTAATCTAATTGGGGGGGTGGGGGTGGGGGTGGGGGGGTGGGGGGGGTGCAAGGACTAACAGGTTATTGTGAGGAAGGGGAACAATTTTGTATTAAATCATTAATTGACTCCTAAGTGAAGTTGTAGCTATAAAAGTGTCTGAAACTGAAATCCTTAATGTAGAGAACAGAATTTTTTGTGGGATTATAATGACATATTTGATGTAAAACCTGGGAGAGTAAAAGGGTATCGATGGAAACTAAAATTAAAAGTGCGTGTTCCATTCTTCATTAAACCATATGCTATTCCCATCTGCAAAAGAAAAGAGGTGGAAAGAGAGCTTCAGAAAATGGAAAAGTGGAAATTAATAGAAAGAAGTTGTAGTTCATACAATAACAGTGGTTTCAAAATGAGATGGAGGTATCTGATTAGTTCTTGATTCAAGACATCTAAATAGAGAAACTGACTGTCCTGAAAGCATAGATGAACTGCTTAACAATTTTGAAACTTTAAGGTATATCACTAGCCTTGACTTAACTTCTGGGTTTCATCACATTGAACTGGAGAGATATTCTAGAAAGTACACTGCATTTTTGTTTAATGGAAAAAGTTTTCAGCACTGTGTTGTACCATTTGGTTTAAATGTATCTGTAGCAGAATTCATTAGGGGGTTAGACTTAGTTTTAGGTAAAGATCTCTTGGAAAAATTAATCATGACATTTTAGTATCAAGCAAGACCTTTAAAGGAAATTGTAGAGAAAATGAGACAGGGGGTATGACACTAAAATTAGAAAAATGTAAATTTGCAATGAAACAATAAAATTTCTTGGTCATTACATAAGTGAAAAAGGGATTTTGCCTGATGGAGAAAAGATTGAGGCCATTGCAAAATTCCCAAAACCTATGAATAAAAAAGATTTGAAGTCATAGTTTGGATCAGTGAACTTTTATCGTAAAAAGTGAAAACACAGGCACTTAATGTATCATATTTAAATACCCTGTTAAGAAAAAAATGCAGTGTGGGATTGGTCTGATGAGTGTCAATTAGCTTTTGAGGAAACCAAGAAAGAGTTTATAGAAAGTTTGGTTGATGACTGACAGTTGTGATTATGGCTTGGAGGTAAATTTGTTCCAAGAAAAGGAAATCAGTGGGAAAATAGTACATCATTCTATAGCGTTTGTAAGTAGAACCTTACAAAAACATGAGAGAAATTATATGATCACAGAAAAGGGATACAAAAAATTTAAAAATTATTTGTTTGGGCATGAAGTCAAAGCCTATACAGATCATAAAGCATTAACTTACATACAGGAATGCAAATGGTATCATGGGAGAATTACCAGGTGGTCAATGTTCTTAGAGCAGACCAGATATACAGTTCATTTCATAAAAGGAAAGGAAAAAGTAATTGCTGATGCCCAGTCAAGAATGCCAGTGGGAAATGTAAATGATAATGAAAATTATAGTCAAGGAAAGAATTTGAAAATTATGTACTTTAAAGATGCGAAAGAAGAAAATGAAATTAGGAAAATCTGTAATAAATTGAGAAGATACCAAAATGGTGGTGATCATTGGAAGCTTGTTAGAAGTTATTTAGGGAAGACAGATCATGAGAAGGTACAATTGTACTACCTAGTCTGTTTTATAGACACGACCCGGACAGTGATGTATGGAGAGTTTGCTGGCCAGATGCTCACATCAATACTTTGATAAAATATACACATGAAAGTTTCAGACACTGAGATGTATTCATAAAATCCAAGAATGTATATATTTTCATAATATGTCTAGGAGGGTTAGGGCTTTACTTACCAGTTGTGATGGATGTCAAAGAACAAAAGTTAGTAACAAAACCAACAAGGGTCTTTTACAAAATGTGATACCTTATAAACAGTTGGATTTACTGGGAATAGACCTGTATGTCCAACTTCAGAGAGCTAAAGGAGGGTTTCAGTATATTTTTGTTATTGTAGACTTATTTTCAAAATATGTAAAATTTTATCCTTTAAAGAAAGCAACTAGCAAGAAAATAGCAACCAAATTTGTGAAAGACTACTGTATTAAAGTGGGTATACCAAAACCCATATCAGACAATGGGAGTCAGTTTACTTCAAAGTTCTGGAAGAAATTTGAAGAAGAATATAATGTCAGATGTATCCTAATTTCATCTTATTCACCAAAATTTAACCCGACTGAGCATTATATGAGTTACTAGTAGTCACAGAAGAAAGAGGGTCTGCTAAAAGTGGATGGATCCAGTCAGAGGAGTCAAATTATAAAATAATAAACATTAAACAAACACAGTAAAAGGCATAAAAGGTGAGACCACATCTAAAAACTGGAAGAAAGGGGCAGTCATGGGGTCATAGACCGAGAAGACTGGAAAAGAGGTTTCAACCACAACCAACCTGCCACTGCTCCAAGACTGAAGTAGAACCTTATACCTGAAAATAATAACCACTTTCATGGAGGGAACTGAGGACCAGTTCAACCATCCATGAATCATCTGCTAATATTAAATTTACGGAATAAAGAAGACATTTGCTTGAAGGGTGAAAAGGAGGGGACATTCCACTTTTATGTGGGATTCCATCAGTCTGGCTACACAATCACAGTGTGAATAAAAATCTGAAGTGGACCACGGAAGCTCCAGTCATGGAGGGCAACTAAAATGTGATGGCACCAAGCCGTGTCATACACCTTATGCAGGTAAAATAAGATTGCGACAATGTGCTGGCAGTTCATAAAAGCCTGTCGGATGGATGATTCTTATCAGAGTAAATGGTCAGTTGGAGATTTTGCCCAGAAGCCACACTGATACAGGGACAAAAGGCCCTGAGATTTGAGTACCCAACATAATATGAAGCTGAGCATCCTTTTGAGCAGTTTACGAAGTACATTTGTCAAGCTAATTGGGTGGTATGTGTCACGGGACAATGGGGTCTTCCCAAGCTTACAGATGGTGACAACTATAGTGTATTGCCACTGTGACAGAAAAGCACCTGTGAGCCAAATACAGTTGAAGACCCTGAGGAGATGTTGCCTCTGGGGAACGTCCAAGTGTTGGATCATCTGGTAGTGGATGGAATCTGGGCCTGGGGCCATGTATCGTGAAGAACTAAGAGCCTGCAACCATTCCCATTCAGTGAAGAATTCATTACAGGGCTCAGCGTAGTGTGGAATGAAACAGAGGGGGGTCTGTTCAGCTCTGCATTTCTACTGGAGAGGGGTAGCAGGATAGGAAGAGGATGCCGACACTATCACAAAGTGTGTCATTAGATGTTCTGCAAGGACCGATGGATCAGTGCACAGAGCACCTTGGAGGTTAAGACCCCTCGACAGCTGACAGTCACTGACGGCCCAGACAGCTATGGAGCTTGGACCAAACCTGTGATGAAGAGGAATATGTCCCCAGGGAGGAAACATAGTGCTCCCAGCATTCCTTATTACTCCACTTAAGGTAGTGAGCTTACCAAGGATATGCTTTAAAGTGTGGAGGTTGGTCTGTGAAGGGTGTCATTTAAATCACTTCAGCACTTGGTGGCAGTCATGGACAGCAACTGCAACATCTTTGGTCCACCATGTCACTGGTCAATGATGAGGGGAACCTGTGGATATGGGGACAGCAGCACCAGCAACATGAAGAATAGTGGCAGAGACGCATTGCACCACTACGTCAATGGAATTCGAGAGAGAGGTGTCAAAGTGCATAGCAGGTGTATATAAAGACCAATTGGCACTGCAGAATGGCCAAAGTGAGGGGCTGTCTGCCTGGCATCAGCAAGGAAACGATAGAATCACCGGAAAGTGGTTACTGTCACAAAGGTCATCATCAGATGACCAATGTAGGAAAGGTATGAGGGCAGTGGGGGAGATCATGAGATTGATAGCAGAGAAGGTGGAGTGGCACTGAAGTAGGTAGGGGAACCATCACTGAGGAGACAAAAATCGAGGCCTGTGATGAGTTGGTCAATTAGGATACCCCTACCCATTGAAGTGACACTCCCCCACATTAGGTGGTGGGCATTAAGGTTCCCAAGAATGATGAACAGGGTTTTTTTTTTTTTTTTGTGGTTTTTGGGCGCACAACTTCAATGGTCATTAGCGCCCTGACTACTCTAAGAATGCACCGCGAGGCACAAGTTGACAACAACAACTAAAAGGGAAAACACAATAAAAGACAGACTGACAGGCATAGGATTAAAAAACATCATCAAATGTCCTTAGCGAGGTTTGTCAAATTGATAAAACAAAGAACACGAGCAGCTGCTCGTGGGTCATCCGCTAAAATGGCATCTAAAGTAGTAGGCAGGTTAAGATCGAGGCGCAGTGTTTTAAGATCGGGACAGGACATTAAAATGTGACGAACTGTCAGCAAGTGCCCACATGGGCAGAACGGCGCCGGCGCAGCCGTCAGCAGATGGCGATGGCTGAACCGGCAGTGTCCAATTCTTAACCTTGCTAAAACGACCTCCTCCCGCCGAGAAGGGCGTGAGGAGGACGTCCAAGCCACGGGAAGAGGTTTTAAGGCCCGAAGCTTGTTGTCAGTAAGTGCAGCCCAATCGGCATGCCACAGCGACACAACGCGCCGACAAATGACCCTGCTAAAATCGGACGAAGGGACACAACAAGAAGCTGTCCGAGGCTGGAGGACCGCAGCCTTGGCCGCGGCATCTGCAGCTTCGTTCCCAGGGATACCGACATGGCCAGGAACCCACATAAAGCTAACCGGCGTACCGACGTCCACCAGCTGCTGAAGAGAGCGTTGGATCCGGTGTACGAAAGGGTGAACCGGGTACGGATCACTGAGGCTCTGGATGGCGCTCAGGGAATCTGAGCAGATGACATAAGCAGAATGTCGGTGGCGGCAGATGTACAGAACAGCCTGGTAGAGGGCAAAGAGCTCAGCTGTGAAGACCGAACAATGGCCATGGAGCCGGTATTGGAAACTTTGTGCCCCGACAATAAAGGAACACCCGACCCCGTCATTGGTCTTAGAGCCATCTGTATAAATGAAAGTCATGTTGTTGAACTTCGAACGAAGTTCCAAAAAACGGGAGTGGTAGACCGAACCGGGGGTGACCTCTTTTGGGAGCGAGCTGAGGTCGAGGTGAACGCGGACCTGAGCCTGGAGCCAAGGTGGCGTGCGGCTCTCGCCCACTCGAAAGGTTGCAGGGAGTGAAAAATGAAGGTGTTGAAGGAGGCGACGAAAGCGAACTCCAGGGGGTAGCAAGGCAGAGACATACAACCCGTATTGAAGGTCAAGAGAGTCGTCAAAAAAGGAACGATAAGAAGGATGGTCGGGCATTGACAGTAGCCGACAGGCATACCGACAAAGCAGTATATCGCGCCGGTAGGTGAGTGGCAATTCGCCAGCGTCAGCATGAAGACTCTCTACGGGACTGGTATAAAATGCTCCGATCACAAGTCGTAAACCCCGATGTTGTATGGAGTTGAGGCGGCGTAAGATGGATGGCCGTGCAGAGGAGTATACGAAGCTCCCATAATCCAGCTTGGAGCGGACGATCGACCGATATAGACGAAGTAGGACGGTTCGATCCGCTCCCCACGACATACCACTGAGAACACGGAGGACATTTAAAGAACAGGTACAACGGGCGGCCAAATATGACATGTGGAGACCAGCTAAGTTTCCTGTCAAAGGTAAGGCCTAAAAATTTGATTGTCTCCACGAGTGGGAGAGCAACGGGACCGAGTCGTAAGGACGGTGGGAGAAACTCTTTGTAGCGCCAGAAGTTAATACAGACCATCTTCTCGGCAGAAAAACGGAAGCCATTGGCGACACTCCAGGAGTAAAGACGGTCAAGAGAACGCTGAAGACAGCGCTCCAAGACACATGGACACTGCGCGCTGCAATAGATGGTAAAATCGTCCACGAAAAGGGAGCCTGATACATCAGCTGGGAGGCAATCCATTATTGGATTGATCGCGATGGCGAAGAGAGCGACACTCAAAACTGAGCCTGTGGCACCCCATTCTCCTGGCGAAAGGTGTCGGACAGGACAGAACCCACACGTACCCGAAACTGTCGATCCATTAAAAAGGAACGAATAAAAAGAGGGAGGCGACCGCGAAAGCCCCACGTATGCATGGTGCGGAGAATGCCCGCCCTCCAACAGGTGTCGTAAGCCTTCTCCAAATCAAAGAACACAGCCGCGGTCGGGCGCTTCCGCAAGAAGTTATTCATGATGAAGGTCGACAAGGTAACCAGATGGTCGACAGCAGAGCGGCGCCTTCGAAATCCACATTGTACATTGGTAAGTAGGCGTCGAGACTCGAGCAGCCAAACCAATCGAGAGTTAACCATTCGCTCCATCACTTTACAGACACAGCTGGTAAGCGAGATAGGTCGATAACTGGAAGGCAAGTGCTTGTCCTTCCCCGGCTTAGGAATCGGGACAACAATAGACTCGCGCCAGCATGCGGGAACATGTCCCTCAATCCAGATGCGATTGTATGTACGAAGAAGAAAACCTTTACCCGCAGGAGAAAGGTTCTTCAGCATCTGAATATGAATAGAATCAGGCCCTGGAGCGGAGGACCGTGATCGGCCAAGTGCGGTTTCGAGTTCCCGCATGGTGAATGGGGCATTATAACTTTCACAATTCGAGGAGCGGAAGTCACGTGGCCTAGCCTCCTCGGCCTGTTTGCGGGGGAGGAAGGCAGGGTGGTAATGAGCGGAGCTCGAAACCTCGGCGAAAAGGCGGCCGAAGGCATTGGAGACAGCCTCAGGGGCCACAAGGACTTCATTCGCGACCTTCAAGCCAGAAATTGGGGAGTGGACCTTAGTGCCAGATAGCCGGCGCAGGCTACCCCAGACAACAGAAGAAGGAGTAGAACTGTTGAAGGTGCTGGTGAAAGCAGCCCAGCTGGCTTTCTTGCTTTCTTTAATAATACGACGACACTGAGCACGTAATCGTTTATAATTAATACAATTCGCCACTGTAGGGTGGCGTTGAAAGGTGCGTAAAGCACGTCGACGAGCACGTATAGCGTCCCTACATGCTGCGGTCCACCAGGGGACCGGTACGCGACGTGGAGAAGAGGTAGGGTGAGGGATGGAATATTCAGCAGCAGCGAGAATGACTTCCGTGAGGTGTGCGACCTGACGATCGCAGCTTGTGAAGGTTTGATCCTGAAAGGTCGCCCTGGAAGAGAAGAGCCCCCAGTCTGCCTTGGAGATGGTCCAACGAGAGGAGCAAGGAGAGGGAGTATGCTGCAGGAGATGGATAATACACGGGAAGTGGTCGCTCGAATATGTATCAGCAAGGGCATACCACTCAAACTGGCGTGCAAGTTGGGGAGTACATATAGAGAGGTCTAAATGGGAATAGGTATGAGATGTGTCCGAAAGAAAAGTAGGGGCGCCAGTATTGAGGCAGACAAGATTGAGCTGGTTGAAAAGGTCTGCTAACAAGGAGCCCCTCGGGCAGGATGCTGGAGAGCCCCAAAGAGGATGGTGGGCATTGAAGTCTCCAGTTAACAAAAATGGTGCAGGTAGCTGAGCAACAAGTTGCGTCATGTCTGCCCTGGTAACGGCAGATGACGATGGAGCGTAAACGGTACAAAAGGAAAACGTAAAAGTGGGGAGAGTAATGCGGATGGCAACTGCCTGCAGGCCGGTGTGCAACGTGATGGGATCGTAGTAAATATCATCCCGGACCAGCAACATAACCCCTCCATGAGCTGGGATACCTACCACAGGGGGTAGGTCAAAACGCACAGAGGTGTAGTGTGCCAAGGCAATTTGATCGCATGGGCGTAGCTTCGTTTCCTGGAGGGCTACGACGAGCGGACGATGCGAGCGGAGCAGCAACTTCAAGTCCTCTCGGTTGGAGCGAACGCTGCGAATATTCCAGTTAATAAGTGCCATCGGAAGAAAAGGAAGATGAGAGAAGGGGTCACCTCGAAGGCCGCTGAGGGCCTGGCTTCGAGCGAGCACTGCCGCCGCTATCAGTAGGCGGACAGTCATCGTCCATTGGTTCTATAGGTTCATCGGCCATCTTGGGAAGATGGCCGGGAGGGGGAGCTTCCTCCGCCGGTGAACGGCCAGATGTTCGGCTACCAGCGGTGCGGCCAGGCGAAAGGGATGACGGCCTGGGGCGGCAACCGCTGGGTGGCGCAGGAGAAGAAATGCGCCGTGGCGGAGAAGGAGAACTGTGCTTCCTATTAGCCTTCTTGGATGGTCGTTTGGTGGAAGTACCGGACGAAGGCTGGGAGGTCGAGGTACGTAGGAAGTCTGCACGGGACGGTTCCTTCTTGAAGGCCCGTGCATCTGACTTCTGGGTCTTCGTCTTAGCAGAAGCTGATGAAGGGGCTGGTGTCTGTGGGGTGATGGGACGAAGAGGAGACGTCGACCGCGCGATCTTAGCACTGGCCGAACGGACGACCGTGGTGCTGAAGGTCAGATCGCATGTCTGGGTTGCTACCTCCCGGGTAGTCCGAGGAGAGGCGAGGACAGTGCTGTATTTCCCCGCTGGGAGCAGCGTGGGCTTCCTACTAGCCAATAGCTTGCGAGCAGCCGAGGTGGACACTTTCTCTTTGACTCGAATTTCCTGGATACAGCGTTCTTCCTTATAGACAGGACAGTCGCGGGAGGATGCGGCATGGTCACCCTGACAGTTCACACAACGAGGAGACGGAGGTGGACAGTCACCCTCATGGGCATCCCTGCCACAAGTGACACATTTAGCCGCATTGGAACAAGACTGTCGAGTGTGATTGAAACGCTGACACTGGTAGCAGCGCGTAGGTGTCGGGACATAGGGGCGAACAGAAATAACCTCGTAGCCCGCCTTGATGCGCGATGGCAGCTTAACACTATCGAAGGTTAAGAAAAGTGTCCGGGTCGGTATAAGGTCATTGTTGACCTTTTTCATGACCCGATGGACAGCCGTCACGCCCTGCTCAGCGAGGAAAGATTGAAGCTCCTCGTCAGTCAATCCGTCGAGAGAGCTACTATAGACTACACCACGAGACGAATTCAAAGTGCGGTGGGCCTCCACCCGGACAGGGAACGTGTACAAGAGTGTGGCCCGAAGCAGTTTTTGTGCCTGAAAGGCACTCTCAGTTTCTAGTAATAAGGTACCGTTACGCAACCTGGTACAAGATTTGACAGATCCGGCTATGGCATCTACGCCCTTCTGGATAACGAAAGGGTTGACAGAGGAAAAATCCTTTCCGTCCTCAGATCGAGAAACTACGAGGAACTGTGGGGCAGGCGGTAGTATTTTTGTCACTGTTGGCTGGTCACGTTTCCGTTTGTGGGTCGAAGTCGAAAGCGATGGAGTAGAATCCATTGCGGAGGAATCCCCCATGATTGCCAGCGTCTCCGATGGCGCGCTCCTTCCTTGTGGGGACCCTCTCAGAGGGCACTCCCGCCTTAGGTGAATGTTTACACCTCAGGTCACACCTCCCGAGAAACAGACGGAGGGACCAATCGGCATGGTCAGAAGGTATCAGCTCAGGCAATCACCCCTCCCCGGGCCTGGCCTTTACCAGGGGGTACGCGCGTGCCTTACATGTCTACCCAGGGCGGTGACTTACGCGTTACCCCGTCACCGGCTACGCGTGCGAACGCGTGGGTCGGCCTTCAGACACGCACAGGGAGGAAGGAAGAAGAGGAAAAAGAAGAGAGAGGGAGAAAGAGGACAGACTGTCTCAAACGCCGAGGCGGAGACCAGAGAAGGCAAGGAGAAGAAGGCAATGAGAAAGCAAGGAGAAGGAGGCAAGGAGAAGGCAAGGAGAAGAAGGCAATGAGAAGGCAAGGAGAAAAAGGCAATGAGAAGGCAAGGAGGAGTCAAGGGAAAGAGTAAGGAAGACAGTGAAGTGGAGAAGAGCAAAGAAAGGAACCAACAAAAGGAAGGAAGAAACGAGAAGTGAAAAACCAAAAAGACCACGATTATAGGTCGTGAAACCGTCCGTCTCCGGACGCAGGCGCTAACTACCCCCGTGAGGGGGATGGACTCCTTTTAGTCGCCTCTTATGACAGGCAGGAATACCTCGGGCCTATTCTAATCCCCGGACCCGCAGGGGGGATGAACAGGGGTGAGAGTCGCTGGATTAAGGTAGACAGTGTAACAAGGAATTGCCATACCTGGAGGGAGGTAGATACTGCAAATTGTAATTGCCAGAGCGGTTTGCACTAAATCCACTATTGCTTTGAAGTTGGTATGTAGAGGGATCCAGTCACTAATGATATCAGAGCAAACCGAAGTACAGACTCCACCGGATGTTACCCAGGGGCCAGCATGGTTCTGACAGAATGCCCAATAAACACGAAATATTGGAGAGTGGTCATCACAGAAATACATTTCTTGAAGAACAGGACAGAATGCAGAATAGGAGGACACAAGACATTGAATTTCTGGTAGGTGACGATAGCATCTATTTTAATTCCACTGGATAACTGAGTGGTGAAAGTCCAGGTTAGACATAAAGCATCCAAGAGGTGGTCATGTTACTCCATCAGTAGTCATTACCGACAAGGATTGGGTGACATCCATAAATAAGATGTCAGACTTAGGTTTTGAAGGAGGAGAAGGCACCTCCGGTGGCACCAGTGGGGGCCTTATCATTCAAAGGGATGGCCATTTGAGAACTTCCAAATTGTTGCAGCTTGATACACTTCATGCTCCAAGTATCCACCCTGATACCATCTACTCTGACAAGGGCTCTCCCCATGGGTGCCACCCAGCCACAGCAAGGGCCGTCTGGCACAGCGGCCATTGCCAAGAGTCCCAATGCTCCAAGAAGGTAAGTAATCACTCCTTAGCATATATGGGGAGGGAACAGCTGAAGTGTCAGTAGTGTGATTGATGTGTTGTCAGGGGGCTTAGCCATATGGGTACATAACAGTCCACTGCACAGACCGGTGGTGGTGACTTAGTAGGGTGGAAGGAGGCTACAGTGGGGAAGGGAGAGGAGAAGGGAGAGGGGAGAAGGGAGAGGGGAGAAGGGAGAGGAATCCACACCACAGATGCTAGGGAAGGAGTTCTTCCCCAAATGACTCACACTAAAAACAAGAAATGTAGATTGATTGATCGATGGGATCAAATGGTGAGGTCATCAGTCTCTCAATTCCAAAGGGGGTTACATAAGAGAGTCTGCTAAAAAATGAGTGGATTCAGTCAGAGGAGTCAAATTATAAAAGAATTAACATTAAACATACACAGTGTAAGCATAAAAGATGAGACTAAATCTAAAAACTGGAAAAAGGGGGCGGGGCAGTCATGGGGCCACAGACCATGAAGACAGCAAGAGGAGACCCAATCAGAACCAACCCACTCCTGCTCCAAGACTAAAGGAGAACCTTATATCTGGAAATCAAAACCACTTTCATGGAGGAAACCAAGGACCAGGTCAACCACCCGTGGATCATCCACTAATATTAAATTTAAGGAAGTAGGAGGACTATAATTAGCATGAAGGGTTGAAAGAAGGGGACATGCCACCAATATGTGAGATATCGTCAGACAGGCACCACAACCACATTGTGGGGGCGGGTCATTACATAGGAGGAAACAACAAATGAGCCAGGTATGGCCAATGCATAAACAACATAAAGCAGTGGACTCCTTTTGAGAGAGGCGGAAAGAAGTGCCCCAAACTGCAGTAGACTCCTTGATTGTGTGGAGTTTATTACTATGAGCAGTAGCGCTCCAGATGGCATTCCACTGTTGGGCAAAGAGAGGGAACTCTACAAGGATGGAACATACAAGACGCCAGTAAACCACAGGAGCAACAGAGACCTTAGGACCCTGGAAGAAAGCGGTCCTAATCTGTGATCTAGGCACCACTGAAGGAGGGGTATTGGAAGAAAGACATGTGGTGCAGTCCAGTGAGTGCAGATGGAGATCATGGCAGAGGGTAGTGAGACACATGCCAACTGGCAATCCCACCCATGGGCGGATGATAGGAGGGAGACATACCTCATTGGCAAAGAGCACAGGGTGCACAGGATGGTCAGGGAATTTGTGAATAGTGATTGTGTAAGAAACAAGGAGTTGGCTCCATCTGATATGTAGGGTGGGGATCCCTGCTTCTTTGAGGAGACTATCAACAGGACTAGTGCGAAAGGCACCAATAGCCAGACACACCTCACAATGATGGACAGGACCAAGGAGTTTCACAGTGGAAGGAGCTGCTGAGCCATAAATCTGACTACCATAATACAGTCTGGACAAAACCATAGCATGGTAAAGATGGAGAAGAGTGGAATGGTCTACACCCAAAGATGTGTGGGCCAGTAGGTGGAGAGCATTAAGCTTCCACATGCATGTGGTCTTTAGGTGGCAAATGTGGGGCAACCATGTCAGCTTGTTATCAAAAATAAGGCCCAAGAAACGGGACTGTGTTACATCATCAAGGAGCTGGTTGCCTAAGTGAAGTTCTGGATCAGAGTGTACTGTGGGTCGGCAACAAAAATGCATAACCTGCATTTTGGAGGAGGAAAACTGGAAGCCATGGGTGGTGGCCCACGTAGAGCTGGTGCTCAGCAGACACAATCAAGTGGGAGCTGCACCAGATGCAAAAATCATTAACATACAATGCCGGGGTAACCAGAGGCCCAACATAGGTCACAAGCCCATTTATGACAATGAGGAAGAGCATGACACTTAGCACAGAACCCTGTGGGATAACATTCTACTGAACATGAGGGGTGCTGACTGAAGTGCCAACTCGAACCTTGAAGAGCTGGTAAGATAAAAACTCATGGATAAAAATCGGAAGGGGACCACAGAAGCCCGTCATGGATGGTAACTAAAATGTGATGGTGTCAAGCCATGTCATACACCTTATGAAGGTCAAAGAACACTGGGACAAGGTGCCGGCAATGAGTAAAAGCCTGTTGGATGGCTGATTCCTATGGGAGTAAATGGTCAGTTGGAGATCGCCCTGCCCGGAAGCCACACTGATTAAGGAGACAAAAGGCCCCGAGATTTGAGTACCCAACATAATCTGGAATTTACCATCCTTTCAAGCAGTTTACAAAGCACATTTGTAAGGCTAATGGGATTTTCATGGGCTTAAGGATGGGGATAACTATACTGTCTCACCATTGTGATGGAAAAGCACTTGTGACCCAGATGTGATTAAAGACCCTGAGGAGCTGTTGCCTCTAGGGAACGCCCAAGTGTTGAATCATCTGATTGTGAATGGAGTTTGGCCCAGTGGCTATGTCTTGTGAAGAGCTTAGAACCTGCACCAATTGCCACTCAGTGAAAGGAGCATTGTAGTGATCAACATGGTGCGGGATGAAATGGAGGGGAGAGGGGGGGGGGGGCTGTTCAACTCTGCATTTCTGCTGGAGAAAGGCAAGAGGGTAGGAATCGGTTGACGATGCCATCACAAAGCATGTCACAAGGCGTTCTGCGAGGACCAACGGATCAGTTCACAGAGCTCCTTGAATGTTCAGACCCTGGACACTTGACTGTTGCTGGCGGCCCAGAATGGTATGGACCTTTGACCAAACCTGTGATAAAGAGGCATATGTCCCCAGAGAGGGACCATAGTGCTCCCAGCATTCCTTTTTATTCCACTTAATAATGTAATGAGCCTTAACATGAAGAAATTTAAAAGTGAGGAGGTTGGTCTGGGAGGGGTGTCACTTTAATTGCTGCAGCACCTGTCAGCAGTCCTGGACAGTGACTGCGACATCCTTGGTCCACTACGGTACTGGCCAACGATGAGGGAGCCCTGTGGACAGGGGGACAGCAGTGCCAGCAGCATGAAGAAGAGCAGCAGATATGCCTTGCGTGTCTACATCAATAGAATTTGAGAGGGAGGTGTCAAAGTGGACAGCAGACATGTATAAGGGCCAACTGGCCCTGTGGAATACCCAACATGGGGGCCTGTATACCTGGCGGCAGCAGGGGAATGATAGTGTCATTGGGAAGTGGTCACTGTCACAAAGGTGATCATGGGATGGCCAATGTAGGGAAGTCACGAGGGCAGGGGAGGAGATCACGAGATCGATAGCAGAGAAGGTGCCATGAGCGGCACTGAAGTGTGTAGGGTAACCATCATTGAGGAGACACAAATCAAAGTCTGTGATAAGTTGGTCAATTAGGATACCCCCAACCTGTTGATGTGAAACTCCCCCACAGTGTATGTTGGTCATTGAAATTCCCAAGGAGGAGAGATGGGGATGGGAGTTGCTGAATTAAGGTAGATAGTGCAACATAAGCAAGTGGCCTACCTGGAGGGAGGTAGACACTGCAAATGGTGATTGCTGGAGTCGTTTGCACTCTAATCGCTATCACTTCCAAGGTGGTACATAGGGAGATCCAATCACTAAGGACACTGGAGCAAACCAAAGTGCAGACCCTACCAGATGCTGTCACAGGGTCAGCATGGATCTGATGGAATGCCTGATAACCATGTAAAGTGGGAGAGTGGTCATCACAGAAATGTGTTTTTTGGAGAACAAGACAGAATGCAGAGTAAGAGGAGACAAGACAGAATGCAGAGTAAGAGGAGACAAGACAGAATGCAGAGTAAGAGGAGACAAGACAGAATGCAGAGTAAGAGGAGACAAGACGTTGCATTTCCAGTAGGCGACGATAGTAGTCACTGCAGTTCGACTGGATGATCATGTGGCATGAGTCCAAGGTAGGCATGAAGGAGCCAAGGAGGACATCAGGTCACTTTGTCAGTAGTTGTCACCAACAAGAATGGGGTAACATCCATAAATAAGATGTCAGATTCAGGTTGCGAGAGGGGAGTTGGTACCTCCGGGGGCACCAGGAACGCATTGTCTTGGGATTCATCTTTCTTCTTCTTCTCCTCCTCCTCCTCCTCCTCCTCCTCCTCCTCCTCCTCTTTCTGAGGTGGAGGACGCCAGGACATGGGGTGTACAGGCGTCTGCAAGATCGGGAACTGAAAGAGAGCGGGTGACCTTGGGGCCCACAGATGGTGTGCCTCATGGCCGAGTGGTGGTAACAGTCTTCTGGCCTGAGACACACTGGGGAGAGGGTTCCTGGGATGGAACCCAATCACTGGCAGATTCCGAAGAAGGGGGGCACTTCTTCAGCTGGGGTGCGGGGCAACTCCCTGATGGGAGGTCATGGTAACAGCAGGGGAGGTGGAGGGGAGAGTGGGATGGGGCTGGGGTAAGGACGAGGGAGGAGGAGGAGGAGGAGGAGGAGGAAAGGAAGTAACAGAGACAAAAGTTGAAGATAGTGACACTGGATCGAGTCTCTCATACTTTTGGCGAGCCTCAGTGTAAGACAGGCGATCCAGGGACTTATATTCTTGTATCTTCTTTTCTCTTTTATAATCCGGGCAATCTGGCGAGTAAGGGGAGTGGCGGTGAGCACAATTAACACACACAGGTGGCAGAACACAAGGGCTTCCCTCATGGATAGGGGTGGCCACAGTCACCACACAAAGGGTCTGCCGTACATACGCTCAAAACGAAAGCACCGAAAGCACCGAATAGGTGGAGGGATGTATGGCTTCATGTCACATCTGTAGCACATAACCTTGACCTTCTTTGGAGGGTACCCCCTCAAAAAGTCAGGATGAAGGTGCCAGTATCGGTGCAGTTGTCTTCGCGACCCTTCTGCACATGTCGGACAAAATGAACGCCATGCCGCTCCAGATAGCCTGGAGTTCCTCATCAATTTGCAGGGTGAGGTCCATATGAAAAATGACTCCCTGTACCATATTCAGAGATTGGTGAGGAGTATAGACACTGGGACATAGCAAAGATGATCACAGACATGATGAGCAACGGATTGTGTGGAAAAAAAAGCTTTGTTCAACAGGGAGCCCGAAAGCATCTTACTAAGAGACTCCACTTCACCAAACTTGTCCTCGATATTTTCCATGAAAAACAATGGCTTTGTGGTGGTGAATGTGTCCCCATCTGTCCTAGTACAGACGAGATGATGGGGGAAAAGGTTTCAGCCCAAGACGGCGAGCCTGGTCCTCCTCCCATGGTGTAGCCAGGGAGGGGAAGGCTGCCAGCTCATACGAGACAGCATTTAAGGATTCTTCACCATCTGAATAGATGGCCATGTGAAAATGGCCAGAGTTTTGCAGCTTGATACATTTCATGCACCAAGCATCCGCCCTGATACCACCCACTCCGACCAGGGGCTCTCCCCATGGGCCCCACCCAGCCACAACAAGAGCCGTCTGCCACGGCAGCTGTTGCTGGGAGTTCCGATACTTCAAGAAGACAAGCAACCACTGCTTGGCATACACAGGGAGGGAACAGTTCAGGTATTAGTAGTGTGATCCCTATGTTGTCAGGGGGCTCAGCCATATGGGTATGTAACAGTCCCACCACATGGACTGGCTACACATGCTGGTGACCTAGCAGGGTGGAAGAGGGCTACAGCGGGGAAGGGAGAGGAATCCACACCACAGATGCTAGGGAGGGAGTTGTTCTCCATATGGGTCACACTAAAATCAGGAAATTTTGAAGGGGAGGGCAAACATCAAGTGGGGACCAAAATGCCAAAAGGGTGAAAGAACAGGCAAAAGGCACAAAATTGCATCCAATACAGGAAACCTGGGGAATAGTCAGGTCTACATAAAGCAGAACACCAAGAGAGGGGAAGGAGGTGGCAACAGGGAAGGAATGGGGATAGGGAGGGAGGGGGCAGGGAGAAGGAAAAAGGAGCTACAATGGCTCAGGGCCCCTTGTGAGCCATGCACAAACTTGTGCACAAGAACTGTGAGCCCCCTAGGGAGAAGAAATTTTGGAGTGGAGGTATACAAAAAAATCAGGTGGATAGCCAGGTTGACATAAATCAGAACTCCGAGAGAGGGAAAGGAGGGGGGCTACAAAAGAGCGAGGAGAGGGAGGGAGGGCAGGGTGAAGGAAATGCAGCCAGGGAAGGAAGCGTTGGTTGCAATAGCTTGGGGCCCCAGGTGCGCCATGCACAAACTCACAAAAGAACTGTGAGCCCCCTGGGGGATCACAGTGAAGCAAGTTGCTTTTCCAGAAAGAGTACAACAGCTGGTGTAGAGGATGACTAAGAATTAATTTGCACACTAGTACTAGCAGTGTGCACAGATTTATGTAGAGTCTGCTCTTATGCATTTCTTGCATTAGTGTTATTAATAACTTGTGTCTGAATCCCATGTAATGTTAGTGTATTTTGCGGAAAACGCCCCCGGGTAAGCCCTTGCACTGTGTCACTAGTGCTTATTTTCCCTCGCACTTCTACCCCAAACATCCATCCTCCATCCACCCTGTTGCACCCCTGGATCTAATTCTAATTCTTTTATACATGGTCAACACTTTTAATATTTGTTTTTAACTCACTTCATTTAATTATAAACATTCATTTTATATAAGTAAAACAATATTTTTGACACTCTGCAATCTTTCCATACCTTGCAACATGGAAACTATTGGTCCTAGGGAAAAATGAATAGGACCTTTTTTGTAGGAAATTTTTGCTGTTTAATTTTACACTGATAAATGTTTTTGTTAGAAGCCACAATTTTAATGAAATGGGAAAAAACATAAGAAAGTGATATTTAAACGCCCCCTTGCATACCAATACTCACACCCCACCAGTCATAATTTTTAGTATGTTGTTCAGACAACCAGAACTAAATGAGGAAAAAGAAGAAATATTGAAGCAAGTTATCTTGAGGGCTGCACATCGGGGATTATCTTTCACTAAACTGGAGAAGACTGCCTAACAGGGCATGAGTCCTATCAGATGTGCATTTCCACATTCACATTGGTCAACTTCTTGTGGGAGGATTGTCAAGTACCTGGGTGGGTGGCCGCAAGGAGATGACTTGCAGTGAAGAACTAAACTACCTCATGCTGGTGGTCATACACCCCCAGTAGCCTTGCCTGATGGATCAGGTTGTTGCAATGCTGACAGATACAGTCCTGTCAGTTCCTCTCTTGGCTACTGTACATGGAGGCATGGGTGGTCAGTAAGTGTGTGGCTGGTTAAGGGTGGTCGAATAAATATTGTGTCTAAGAAGAAGGTGTAATTAGATAAATGATGAACACTAACTTCACTTAAGGAATGTTTATGCAGCACTTGCACGTACAAGAGTGCGGACTGAACTGCCTCTGGCCAGAACACGTATGGTATATATACAGTTACAGAACATTCCAGTACAATGATTCTTGATATTTGTGGCTACTTCTAGAATGTCCTCAAACTGAATATAGAAATTAAAATTGTACAGTCCAGGTGAGATTCGAACTCATGACCCTACATGCAACAGTCTAGTATCACAACCACTACACCACAGTGACGGTGCTACTCAGCTTCTTCTGTAACATAGCTCTGTCCTTAAGAGATCATCATCTCGGTGTTTCGTCCTAGTCTGGGAACGAGTCATCGGTATTGCATATTCCAACTCCTGATGACTGATGTTCGCCCTGGCGGTGATCTACTTAGAACTTACTTTGCTGCTATGCTCTAACTCACCTTTCTGCTTGTTGCTGGAGCTTCGAATTTGCCTGGGTTGCAGGATACTTGTAAGGCTTCATTCAAAGGATGTGGACTGTATCTTTGATCTTTTGTCATCTTGTGTTTGGGTTAAAATCTTCAACTTCATAAGTAACATCAGACAACTGTCTTCCAGCCTTATAAGGTCAAAAATAGCACCTGAGGAGCTTCTCAGAGAGACCAACCTTCCGAACAGGAGTGAAGATCCAGACGAGGTCACCAGGCTGGTAGACAATAGGACGCTGGCTCACTTCATACCTTCGGCAATAATTTTCTTGAGCCTGCAGCATGTGGAGTAGAGCTAACTGCTGAGCTTCCTCAGATCTGGTCAACACCTGGCCGATGTAGTTGTCATCCATGTCATCAGGATGTAATGGAAACACAGCACCCATGCACCAGGAAAAATGGCGTAAATCCTGTGGTGTCTTGTGTGGTGTTGTTGTAGGCAAACATCACAAAAGGTAACACCTCATCCCAGTTGCTCTGCTCAACACTGATGAACATTGATAGCATGTCAGCCATGGTCTTATTAAGGCATTCAGTATGCATCTTAGTTTGCAGATGGTAGGCAGTCGTAATGTGATGAGTAATGTTGCACCGACAGTTTCTCTGTCAGAAGATTCAATTGAAAAACTTTCCCTTGATCTGTAATTAAGGTCCTTGGGGCACTGTGTTTCAATACAATGTCTTCCACAATGAATTTGGCTACCTTGAATGTTTCGCCTGTTTTCACAGCTTTTTTAATAATAACCCATCTATTGCCACTGGCAGACGTTGGAAATTGTCCAAGGAGGTCAATCCCAACATGCTGGAAAGGTGTTTCGGCTGGTGGAATTGGTATGAGTTGGCCAGGTGGTTTCTGAGGAACTGCCTTTCACCTATGGCACTCTCGACAGTGCGACACACAGCGATGGACATTCCTAAATAAACCTGGCCAGAAAAATCTCTTGCGGATCCTATTGTATGTTTTAATACATCCTAAATGCCTGGCCTCAGGTGTGTCATGCAATTTCTGTAGAACATCTAAGCGCATGTGTTTAGGAATCGCTGGCAGCCACCTCTTTCCAAACAGATCAAAGTTTTTCTTACAAAGTAGTCCATTAAGTACCTTAAACTGTCCTTTCACATACTCTGATCAATTTAAGGCAAGCATAATTTGAAATATCTTGGCATCCTCATTCAGCTCAGCAGAGAGATCCTGGATGCAGTGAGACAGTCACTATATCAGTCTTGCACAGGGTTTCTTGAGAGACAGTTGACATCTTGGTGTTTCCTTCCACTTTTGTTTTGTACACTATGGTAATGTCATACTCTTGAAGACATAGTGCCCACCTGGTGAGTCATCCTGTTGGATCCTTAAGACCTGTCAACCAACAAAGTGAATGATGGTCTGTAACAACTTTGAATAGCCTTCCACAGGGATACTGTCGAAATTTGCACACTGTCCAGATCACAGCAAGACATTCTCTTTCTGTAGTTCAGTAGTTTCTCTTGGCTTTTGTAAGTGTCCTAGAAGCATAAGCTACAACCTTCTTTTTCCATCCGAAATTTGCACCAGAACAGTACTGATCCCGTACCCTATGGCATCTGTGTGTACTTCTGTAGGTGCTCTCTCATCATACAGACCAAGTACAGGGTTAGTCGTCAGAACTTTTCACAGCACATCAAAAGAATCTTGTTTAGCACCACCCCCAGATAAATTTAGCATCGGCTTTTAATAACCATTGGAGTGACCTGGCTTTAATACAAAATCTTTGATAAAACGGTGGTAATAAGAACATAATCCGAGGAAGCTTCTCACATCTCTAATACTTTTAGGAATAGGAAATTCCGTTAGAGATCTCACCTTTTCTGGGTCTAGCCGAACACTTTTGTTTGACACAAGGTGTCAAAGTATTCTGATTTCTTTTGTTCCAAAGAGACACTTTCTTGGATTAAGTTTCAGTCTGCCTTGTTGGAGACACTTAAGAAAGGCCCTCAATCTTTTTGTGTGTTCATAAAATGTCTCTGAGAACACCATAATGTCATCATCCATTTCAGGTGACATAGAAAATTATCCATCATCCATTCAAAAGTTGCTGGTGCATTACACAAACCAAACGGCATTACCTTAAACTCATACAGGCCCCCAGGGGTGATGAATGCAGTTTTCTCACGATCGGCATCATCTACTTCAATTTGCCAGTATCCCAGGTACATACCCATGGTTGAGAAAAACTTAGCCACCTTCAGACAATCTAGTGTACTGTCAGTTCTTGGAAGGGGAGAAACGTCCATTTAGTTATCTTATTAAGCTTCCTGTAAACAACACAAAAGTGCCAACTGCCATGCTTCTTCCTGACGAGGACCACTGGTGTTGACCATGGGCTCTGCGAAGGCTGAATGGTGTCATTCTTCATCATTTTCTCTACCTCGTCACAAATTATTCAACATTCCATTGCTGACACATGGTATGCTCTCTGGCTTATTGGTTGATGGTCTCCAGTGCTAATCCAGTGCTTCACCATCGATTTGTCTAATTTGCTTTTCACCTGTGGATTCAAGCATTCAGAGAACTCTTGAATAATGGCAAGTAGCTTATACTGTTGTTCATTAGCGTGATCTGGTGATAGTTGAGCTAGAAGATCTTAGTAGCGCTAATTTTTCCCACAGACTTGACATGGGAGGTTTCCACGATGCTCAGCTGTCTTGCAATTAATGGCTCAGCTTTGCTATGCACATTCATCTTGGAAGGATCTGCAGTTCTCGGCAATAGTTAACTATCCACAATTCACTGAATCTGTTCTTAAACAAGACAACAGAGGCTGAGATGACCAAGTTATTCTTCAGTGGTATGCTTCTCTTACCTTCCACTACAAGATCCAGGGATTGATGCATGGCATGACACATGACAGTTACCTTTCTAGCACTAACTGCAGGAATGGCGCATCTTCCTGTCCACAGTATCTCATCTTGTTTAGCATAATCTTTGAGCGATTGTGATCTATAATTGCCTGAGAAGCTTTCAAAAAGTTCCATCCGAGAATGAAGTCATGATTACACTCTTGTAAGATGATGAAATCTAAGGGCTGTGTATGGTCACTTATACCCACACAAATGACATCTTCCTGTAGGTTTTACATATTCCCCATTAGCCACCTTCAGCAGAGATGTTTTGTTGTCAACGAATACAGTTTTCTGCAACTGGTGATGGTACTTCTCCGAAATGACTGAATATGATGCTCCATAGTCTACAAGAGCTTGGGCTGGTCAGCCATCCATGAGGATATCAACGTAGTTACCTATCAATTTTGTAGTGGTCAACGGCAGAGGAGTTTTCTCTTCAGCGGCCTCACCTCCAAGGGAGGTAGCACCCTTTAGTTTTCCAGGTTGCGGTGGCTAGGTGATCAGCTTCTAAATGGTGATGGAGATCTTGATCGGCATGTTGGGGAGTGTCCTCTCCAGTGGCTAGCCTGCGGCGATTGTGACCTAGGTCGTCCTGCACCCACATCATCTTGTTCATCTTCGTCGTCCCAGAGTTGGCATTGGTTTAGATCAGTCTGCTGTCTTCTGGCATGGGCATCATCAAACATCCGCTGCCTTTTGTGACAATAGCACATGACATGTCCTGGTCATCCACAGTGGAAACATATTGGTTGGTTACCCTGAGACCTCCAGATGTCAGTCTTCCTTGGTGCCCATGCGGCATTGTAGGAATGTAACTTCGCCTGGGTCTTGACTTTTTCACCATTTTAAATGGAAATGAAAGATGAGAGATTGGGTTCAGTGACTGTTCCACTTCCTCCCTATGACCTCTTGAAGTGTCCCGGTTTTTTGCTCTCTGTGCAATCCAAGTGCCTTCTGAACTTCCTCTCGCACTATCTGACGAAGAAAATCTGTGAAATCAGTTTCTTCCTCCATCACAGACATTGATACGACATTTGGAAGCCATTCAAACTTCTTTCATGTAATTCTTTTTTGATGCATTGTCTTGATATACTGGCACTATTTTATGAAGTCGTCTGCTGTCACAACCTCCTCCAGGAGTAGGGCTTGATACGTGTCCTCAGCAACACCCTTCATGAGATGTGCAACCTTACCTTCCTCCTCCATTGTAGGATCCACTATTTTACACGGCTCCAAGACGTCTTGAATGTAGGATGCTTTAGTTTCTCCTGGTTGCTGTGCCCTACACTTTAATTTATTTTCAGCCTTGCACTTCTGTTCTATGTGTCACTGAAATACTTGCTCTGTTCTGTCTGGAATACTTCCCAGTGTGTGATTGGTTGGTTGGTTTGTGAGATTAAAGGGACCAGACTGCTATGGTCATCGGTCCCTTTTTCCAAAAAAACACTAAAACCACCCAAAGAGAATAAAAAACGAACAACAGGAAAGACAGCAGACGACACAGGACAAGAAATACTCCGACAAAGATCAGACAAAGATAATTAAAACACACAGAGTGTGACGGTGGTTGGCCGACCATAGAGAAAAAAAGAGGAAAAGCCAACCACCAAGAACACATTAAAAACTCAGTTTAAAATCAGAGGCTAAAAGCCAGAATCAACACTAAAAAACGTAAACACTCAGATTAAACAATAAAAACCCCCTGCCCGAATAAAACGCAAAATTAAGTCCACCATGGCAGAGTCATCTATTAAAAAGGCAGAGAGCATGTCAGGCAGCACAAACGTCTGCCTGAGCACGGCTAAAAGTGGACAATCCAACAAAATGTGGACCACTGTCAATGCTGAGCCGCAGTGACAGAGAGGGGGGTCCTCATGGCGCAATAAGTGGCCATGGGTCATCCGTGTGTGCCCAATACGCAGTCAGCAGAGGACGACAGACTCCTTGCGAGAGACTCGCAAGGAGGAGTGCCACATAGTTGTCGTCTCCTTGATGGCACGGAGTTTGTTAGGGGTAACCAGACCGCGCCATTCAGCGTCCCAAAGCGAGATAACTTTGCGGTGTAAGACTGCCCTCAAATCAGTCTCCGGAAGGCCAATGTCTAGAGTGGGTTCACTGGTGGCCTGTTTGGCCAGGCGGTCAACACGTTCATTGCCCAGGATACCGACGTGACCGGGGGTCCACACAAAGACCACAGAGCAGCCGCAACGGGCAAGAGTATGCAGGGACTCATGGATAGCCATCACCAGACGAGAACGAGGGAAACACTGGTCGAGAGCTCGTAAACCGCTAAGGGAATCGCTACAGATAACGAAGGACTCACCTGAGCAGGAGCGGATATACTCTAGGGCATGAAAGATGGCGACCAGCTCAGCAGTGTAAACGCTGCAGCCATCTGGCAAGGAACATTGTTCGGAATGGTCCCCTAGAGTTAGCGCATAACCGACACGACCAGCAACCATCGAACCATCAGTGTATACAACTCCAGAGCCCTGATACGTGGCCAGGATGGAATAAAAGCGGCGGAAGGCCTCTGGAGGGACTGAGTCCTTCGGGCCCTGTGCCAAGTCGAGCCGAAGGCAAGGGCGAGGAACACACCATGGGGGTGTATGCAAAGTGGTCCAGAAAGGAAGTGGAACTGTGAAAACCCTAAGCCCGGAGAGAAGCTCTTTGACGCAGACTGCGATCGTACAGCCTAACCGGAGCCGACGTTCTGCCAGATGGACGACCGATTGGGGGAACAGGAGACGATAGTTTGGATGCCCGGGCAAGCTAAAAACATGGGCAGCATAAGCGGCCAGCAAACGTTGGAGCCCTAACTGCAGTGGAGGGACACCTGCCTCCACGGGTATGCTGTCTACAGGGCTGGTTCGGAAAGCACCAGTGGCAAGGCATATCCCGCTGTGGAGGATTGGGTCCAGCACCCACAATGCAGATGGGGATGCTGAGCCATAAGCCAGGCTCCCATAATCCATACGGGACTGGATTAACGCCTGGTAGAGCCCTAACAGGGTAGATCGGTTGGCGCCCCAGCGGGTGTGGCTCAAGCATCTCAGAGCATTTAGATGCCGCCAACACGCCTGTTTAAGCTGCCGAATATGAGACAGCCAAGTCAGCCGGGCATCAAAAACTACACCCAAAAACCTGTGGGTCTCCACCACAGCAAGGAGTTCGTCGGCAAGATAAAGCCGTGGCTCAGGATGGACCGTTTGGTGCTGGCAGAAATGCATAACGCGGGTATTGGCAGCCGAAAACTGAAAACCATGTGCTACAGCCCAAGACTGCACCTTGCGGGTAGCGCCCTGTAGCTGACGTTCAACAGCTGCAATGCCAGTAGAGCTGTAGTAAAGGCAGAAGTCGTCAGCTTACAGCGAAGCAGAGACAGAATTTCCCACCGCTGCAGCGAGCCCGTTCATTGCGATTAAAAACAGGCACACACTGAGGACAGATCCCTGTGGTACCCCGTTCTCCTGGAGTCAGGAGGAACTATGAGAGGCCACAACTTGCATGCCGAAGGTACGATACGACAGAAAATTTCAGATAAAGATTGGCAGAGGGCCCCAAAGACCCCATCAATGAAGTGTAGAAAGTGTGTGATGACGTCACGTCGTATCGTACGCCTTCTGCATGTGAAAAAAGACAGCGACCAGGTGCTGACGGCGGGCAGAGGCAGTACGGACGGCCGACTCCAGACTCACCAGATTGTCGGTGGCAGAGCGGCCTTTACGGGACCCACCCTGAGATGGAGCCAGAAGGCCCCGAGACTCCAGTACCCTATTCAAGTGACGGCTCACCATCCATTCGAGAAGCTTGCAAAGAATGTTGGTGAGGCTAATGGGGCAGTAGCTGTCCACCTACAAATGGCTCATGCCCGGTTTCAAAACGGGGATGACAATGCTTTCCCGCCATTGCAACGGAAACTCACCCTCAACCCAGAGACAGTTGTAAAGGTCGAGGAGGTGTCGCTTGCAGTCCACTGAAAGGTGTTTCAGCATCTGACAGTGAATGCGATATGGCCCAGGAGCAGTATCAGGGTAAGCGACAAGGGCGCTGTGAAATTCCCACTCACTGAATGGAGCATTGTAGGATTCAGAATGGTGGGTGTGAAAAGAAAGGCTCCGACGTTCCATCCGCTCTTTAATGGAGCAGAAGGCCAGTGGGTAATTGGAAGAAAAGGAACTAAGAGCAAAACACACTGCCAAGCTGTTGGCAATTTCGTCGGAGTCTGTACAAACTGCTCCATTCAGTGAGAGCGCAGGGACGCTGACAGGGGTCCGATAGCCATAGAGGCGTTGGATCTTGGCCCAGACCTGCGATGGAAAGACATGGAGGCCAATGGTGGATACATACCGCTCCCAGCACTCCTGCTTGCTTTGGTGGATAAGGCGGCGGGCCCGCGCACGCACACAGCTGTATGAAGGTGATGAGGTGTTCAATGCAGGGATGTCGCTTGTGATGCTGTAGCGCCCGCCGGCGATCTTTAATCGCCTCAGTGATCTCAGGCGACCACCAAGGCACAGTCCGCCGCCGAGGGGACCCAGAAGAACTGGGAATGGCAGATTCTGCGGCGGTAACGATGCTGGTGGTGACAGAGTGAACCCCCGCATCAATGTCGTGACTAGAGAGAGGCTCAATAGCGGCAATGGAGGAGAACAAGTCCCAGTCAGCCTTATTCATAGCCCATCTGCTGGGGCGCCCAGAAGAGTGACGCCGTGGCAGTGACAGAAAGATTGGAAAATGGTCACTACCACACAGGTCGTCATGCACACTCCATTGGACAGATGGTAAGAGGCTAGGGCTGCAGATTGAAAGGTCAATGGCGGAGTACGTGCCATGCGCCACACTGAAGTGTGTGAAGGAACAGCGAAAGATCGAGCTGTGCCAATAAATGCTCTATGATGGCGCCTCGACCTGTCGCCACTGACCCACCCTACAGAGGGTTATGGGCGTTGAAGTCGCCCAGTAATAAGAAAGGTGGCGGCAATTGGCCTATCAGCGCAGCCAGGACATGCTGCGAGACATCACCATCTGGTGGATGGTAAAGACTGCAGACGGTAACAGCCTGTGGCATCCACACCCGAACAGCGATGGCCTCTAAAGCTGTTTGTAGAGGGATAGACTCGCTGTGAAGAGAGTTAAGGACATATATGCAGACGCCACCAGACACCCTTTCATAAGCTGCCCAGTTCTTATAATAACCCTGATAGCCATGGAGGGCGGGAGTTCGCATTGCTGGAAACCAAATTTCATGAAGAGCAATGCAGAAGGAAGGGTGAAGGCTGATAAGTTGTCGGAGCTCAGCTAGATGGTGGAAGAAACCGCTGCAGTTCCACTGGAGGACGATATTGTCCATGGCTGAGAAAGGCGTGACGGGACTGGGAAGACAGATTACGCCACTGGGTCACCTGCTGCCTCCGATGGAGCACCCGTGGAAGTGCTATCCATTGCGTCTGAGGGATCGGCGAGATCGACGACCTCAGCGGATGCAAGAATCTCCACCTCATCCTCAGACGCAGAGCTTGTAGGTAGCAGTGGAGTACGTGCAACCGCAGGTGCCTTGGACTTATGGGTCTTCAGTGTCATTTTCTCTCGCTGTTCCTTTGGTTGTCGTTGTTGAGAGGGCTTATTGGAGTCAGTCTCCAGGACCGAAGATGATCGCGAGCTCGACGACCAGCGACCTGTGGCTTCTTCAGCCACTGGTTGGTGTCTGCTGTGCCGCTGGGAGGAACCTGGGAAGGGAGTGACCCAAGGGATCCCTTCCGAGCGAGAGAAGCCGAAGAAGACTTACGCTTCTCCGGCTTAGAAGTGGGGACTGGTGTCCCCGGTGGTTTAGTGGGTGCTGCTCCTGAGGTAGACAGTGTGGGAGCAACAGCGAGAGAAGGGGCCCCCATCGCCATGGGGGCAGGTGAGGTCCTCTGACTCTGTGAGCTGACTGTTTGTGTTGCAGCTAAAGGAGCTGGAGCAGGAGTGACAGTTGAGGCGTAAGATGCCATCATGCGCATGGGATGTAACCATTCAAATTTCCGCTTAGCCTCAGTTTAAGTCAGTCGGTCCAGGGTCTTATATTCCATGATTTTGCGTTCTTTCTGTAAGATCCTGCAGTCTGGCGAGCAAGGTGAATGAAGCTCTCCACAGTTGACACAGATGGAAGGCGGAGCACATGGAGTATCGGGATGAGATGGGTGTCCACAATCTCGACATGTGAGGCTGGAAGTGCAGCGGGAAGACATATGACTGAACTTCCAGCACTTAAAGCACCGCATTGGGGGAGGGATATAGGGCTTGATGTCACAACGGTAGACCATCACCTTGACCTTCTCCGGTAATGTATCGCCCTCGAAGGCCGAGATGAAGGCACCGGTAGCAACCTGACTGTCCCTCAGACCCCGATGAATGCGCCGGACAAAATGAACACCTCTACGCTCTAAGTTGGCATGCAGCTCGTCATCGGACTGCAAAAGTAGGTCCCTATGGAAAATAACACCCTGGACCATATTTAAACTCTTATGTGGTGTGATGGTAACGTTAACATCCCCCAATTTGTCACAAGCAAGTAACCTGCATGACTGGGCGCAGGATGCCGTTTTTATCAAAACTGACCCAGAGCGCAGTTTGGTGGTGGTGGTAGTTAGTGTTTAACGTCCCGTCGACAACGAGGTCATTAGAGACGGAGCGCAAGCTCGGGTTAGGGAAGGACTGGGAAGGAAATCGGCCGTGCTCTTTCAAAGGAACCATCCTGGCATTTGCCTGAAACGATTTAGGGAAATCACTGAAAACCTAAATCAGGATGGCCGGAGACGGGATTGAACCGTCGTCCTCCCGAATGCGAGTCCAGTGTGCTAACCACTGCGCCACCTCGCTCGGTAAGCGCATTTTGGACAAGCCCTCCACCTCCCCAAACTTGTCCTCTAAATGCTCTACAAAGAACTGAGGCTTCACGGATACAAAGGATTTCCCATCAGCTCTGGTACAGACGAGATACTTGGGCGAATACGTGTCACTGGCATTCATTGCCTTTCGTTCCTCCCATGGTGTTGCCAGGGATGGGAACGATTTGGGGTCATAAATGTTACCTTTAAAATGAGTCCTCGAACACTTAGAGACTGCTGTTGGCTGGCCACCAGCAAGAGATGATGTGCCACGCTTCATTGCGTGTCATCCACACTGATGCCACCTACTCCGACCAAGGGCCCTCCCCATGGGCGCCACCCAGCCACAGCAAGGGCCACCTGGCAGGATGGCCATTGCCGGGAGTCCTGATGCCCCAGGGAGATGGGCATCTACTCCTTGGCATACATGGGGAGTAAACTGCGCAGGCATCAGTAGAGCGATCCCCGTGTTGTCAGGGAGCTACAACCAACAGGGTACATGGTGGCCCCACCACAACGGACTGGCTACCGTGCTGGATCTTAGGTGCAAAAATGTATGAGGTCATCGTTGCAGCGAAAAGTAACACTGCACAGTGCAGCGTGGTAATCGCACCCAGGGACATATCCTCGGCCAAGAGATGGAAAACGAGCTAGACACCATTGCAACAATGAGAAAGCCGGCTAAAGGTCTCAATGCACAACAGATACAGTGCACCATGTAAGGCGCCCTTCCCCAATTGGCTCGCTCTTCGGAACAATTTAGAAAGACGGACGTCAGACCCGAGAGGGGACCATCACATAAGGCCGAAACATTTGAGACTCCTTTTAATCACCTCTTACAACAGGCAGGAATACCGCAGGCCTATTCTAATCCCTGAACCCACAGGGGGTCCCAGTATGTGAACTTCTCCTCATTGTTCTCATACCAATGCTTGGCAGTGCCCTCCAAGTAGAAAAATACATTAACCAAACACACGGTGTCATCCCATTTGTTACATTTGGCTATACACTCATATACCTTCAGCCACTTGTTTGGATCTTGACCATTGTCACCAGAGAACCCAGAAGGATGTCTCATGCGTTGGCACACAATTGCTGCCATCGTAACATTCTCTTCTTCTTCTGTCTCCGATAGATTGAAATCTGTTGAATACGACTCAAACTTGGGTTTCTTGCCACATGAACAGTGGCTCTGTCATGGCCTGATGGGAGCCACTGTGTCATTGATAATGTATGCTATCACAAGTACCAATACCCAGCGTCTCCACCAGAATAATGTCACGTAGAAGAAGGTGTAATTAGATGAATGACAAACACTAAAATCACTTAATGAAGGTTTATGCAGCACTTGCACATACAAGAACGTGGAGCGAACTGCCTCTGGCCAGAACACATACATATACAGTTACAGAACATTCCAACACAATGATTCTTGATATTTGTGGCTACTTCTAGAATGTCCTCAAACCGAATATATAAATTAAAATTCTACAGTTCAGGTGAGTTTCGAACTCATGACCCTCCATGCAAGAGTCTAGTATCATAACCGCTGCACCACAGTGACAGTGCTACTCAGCTTCCTCTGCGACAATATGAAAGTGACAGTTTCCAAAATTGAGCCCTGGAAGGTTATTCCATAAAAAGAGTTATACATATGTGGCATTTAGGGAAGAAATCACTGCCTGGAGAGTGACCACTAAGGCTAAAATGTAAGGGCTGTCTTGGGAGAGTAGGAGAGAAACATGTTAGCTGGTCAGGCACCAGCAAGCAAGAGAAGGTAGCATCTTCACATTGTGACAAGTGATAATGTGTCTGAGGCATCACATGAACATTTTAATTCTACCCCACTGACCAAGGAGAGTGAACAAAGTCCACTGAAGACATCTCTTGTTAAGTGGTCCTTACTGTCATGTCTCTGTGACTATCATGTATCACGTTTCAGAGAGTTCTATTTGTTTCTAGCGTCCTATTATAAAGCTACAGCCATGTAAAAAATTATACACAGAGAGAAAAATGACTGTTACAAGGCAGGAAAACCAACTTCTGAAACAGAATTAGTAACCAGATAACCATGAATGTAGTAATAAATATCTGTGTTATTCTTTCTCTTATCAATGTGATGAAACTTTATATCAATAGCATACCTCATGGCAGTAGATATAGTGTCTTGAGTGCTTGTCTCTATGACGAAAGTTCTTGGTCGAGCACACTGACTCCTGCTTACTGAACCAATGGTTTTTGTCAAACATTTGCTAAGATCAATTTTCCCAACTGGATCCTGCAAAAAATAGTAATGATGGAAATGATAAAGTAACACAACAACAACAACACTGATGAAAATCGAAGGTGGAAGGGGGAGGGGTGTGAAGAGGGCAAGGGGGCGGGTGCGGTAAAGTGGGGCAAGGTGGGGACGGGCAAGGGGGCAAGGAGGGGAAGGGGGCGGGCAACGAGGGGGCATGGGGGCGGGGGCGGGCGAGGGGGCGGGCGAGGAGGGCGAGGGGGCGAGGGGGGCGAGGGGGCGGGGGCGGGCGAGGGGGGCGAGGGGGCGGGGGCGGGCGAGGGGGGCGAGGGGGCGGGGGCGGGCGAGGAGGGCGAGGGGGCGGGGGCGGGCAAGGAGGGCGAGGGGGCGGGGGCGGGCAAGGAGGGCGAGGGGGCGGGGGCGGGCAAGGAGGGCGAGGGGGCGGGGGCGGGCAAGGAGGGCGAGGGGGCGGGGGCGGGCAAGGAGGGCGAGGGGGCGGGGGCGGGCAAGGAGGGCGAGGGGGCGGGGGCGGGCAAGGAGGGCGAGGGGGCGGGGGCGGGCAAGGAGGGCGAGGGGGCGGGGGCGGGCAAGGAGGGCGAGGGGGCGGGGGCGGGCAAGGAGGGCGAGGGGGCGGGGGCGGGCAAGGAGGGCGAGGGGGCGGGGGCGGGCAAGGAGGGCGAGGGGGCGGGGGCGGGCAAGGAGGGCGAGGGGGCGGGGGCGGGCAAGGAGGGCGAGGGGGCGGGGGCGGGCAAGGAGGGCGAGGGGGCGGGGGCGGGCAAGGAGGGCGAGGGGGCGGGGGCGGGCAAGGAGGGCGAGGGGGCGGGGGCGGGCAAGGAGGGCGAGGGGGCGGGGGCGGGCAAGGAGGGCGAGGGGGCGGGGGCGGGCAAGGAGGGCGAGGGGGCGGGGGCGGGCAAGGAGGGCGAGGGGGCGGGGGCGGGCAAGGAGGGCGAGGGGGCGGGGGCGGGCAAGGAGGGCGAGGGGGCGGGGGCGGGCAAGGAGGGCGAGGGGGCGGGGGCGGGCAAGGAGGGCGAGGGGTGGGCAAGGAGGGCCAGGGGTGGGCAAGGAGGGCCAGGGGTGGGCAAGGAGGGCCAGGGGTGGGCAAGGAGGGCCAGGGGTGGGCAAGGAGGGCCAGGGGTGGGCAAGGAGGGCCAGGGGTGGGCAAGGAGGGCCAGGGGTGGGCAAGGAGGGCCAGGGGTGGGCAAGGAGGGCCAGGGGTGGGCAAGGAGGGCCAGGGGTGGGCAAGGAGGGCCAGGGGTGGGCAAGGAGGGCCAGGGGTGGGCAAGGAGGGCCAGGGGTGGGCAAGGAGGGCCAGGGGTGGGCAAGGAGGGCCAGGGGTGGGCAAGGAGGGCCAGGGGTGGGCAAGGAGGGCCAGGGGTGGGCAAGGAGGGCCAGGGGTGGGCAAGGAGGGCCAGGGGTGGGCAAGGAGGGCCAGGGGTGGGCAAGGAGGGCCAGGGGTGGGCAAGGAGGGCCAGGGGTGGGCAAGGAGGGCCAGGGGTGGGCAAGGAGGGCCAGGGGTGGGCAAGGAGGGCCAGGGGTGGGCAAGGAGGGCCAGGGGTGGGCAAGGAGGGCCAGGGGTGGGCAAGGAGGGCCAGGGGTGGGCAAGGAGGGCCAGGGGTGGGCAAGGAGGGCCAGGGGTGGGCAAGGAGGGCCAGGGGTGGGCAAGGAGGGCCAGGGGTGGGCAAGGAGGGCCAGGGGTGGGCAAGGAGGGCATGGGGTGGGCAAGGAGGGCATGGGGTGGGCAAGGAGGGCCAGGGGTGGGCAAGGAGGGCCAGGGGTGGGCAAGGAGGGCCAGGGGTGGGCAAGGAGGGCCAGGGGTGGGCAAGGAGGGCATGGGGTGGGCAAGGAGGGCATGGGGTGGGCAAGGAGGGCATGGGGTGGGCAAGGAGGGCATGGGGTGGGCAAGGAGGGCATGGGGTGGGCAAGGAGGGCATGGGGTGGGCAAGGAGGGCAAGGGGTGGGCAAGGAGGGCAAGGGGTGGGCAAGGAGGGCAAGGGGTGGGCAAGGAGGGCAAGGAGGGCAAGGGGTGGGCAAGGAGGGCAAGGGGTGGGCAAGGAGGGCAAGGGGTGGGCAAGGAGGGCAAGGGGTGGGCAAGGAGGGCAAGGGGTGGGCAAGGAGGGCAAGGGGTGGGCAAGGAGGGCAAGGGGTTGGCAAGGAGGGCAAGGGGTGGGCAAGGAGGGCAAGGGGTGGGCAAGGAGGGCAAGGGGTGGGCAAGGAGGGCAAGGGGTGGGCAAGGAGGGCAAGGGGTTGGCAAGGAGGGCAAGGGGTGGGCAAGGAGGGCAAGGGGTGGGCAAGGAGGGCAAGGGGTGGGCAAGGAGGGCAAGGGGTGGGCAAGGAGGGTAAGGGGTGGGCAAGGAGGGTAAGGGGTGGGCAAGGAGGGTAAGGGGTGGGCAAGGAGGGGACAAAGGAGGGTAATTGCCTAGTAAGAAGGAGACCCTTGGTTAAAGCCCTGATCTGACAAAAATTTCACTTACAGCCACTGATTACACATAAAGCCCTGATGCAGCTGATATTATTAGTCCCTTCCCCTTCCCCTTTGTCCCCCTCTACCTTCAATTTGTATAATTTGTACATTTATGTTCAGGCAGAACTTTCCATACCATACTTACTAGAGATTTTGTTCACTTTATACTTTGGCAGGAAATACAACTTAATCATTGTTCACCCTTTGATAGAGTGGCACATAAACTATATAAACCAGGCCTTCCTACCTAAAAACAAACAAACCTGAAACCAGGCCCTAGATGCTAACCATTCAGCTGTAGAGGCAGTTTGAATTATATATTTATCATATGTCAGTCACATTTAATTAAATAAAACACCAGAAATTCATAAAAATAGTTTCTTCACTGAACAGTTTTCATTAAATAACCTGTATAGTGCAAAAGAATGTCATCACAATGGGCCAAGTGTGAAAACTGCCGCAGAGTAGGGAGAAGTGGTTGACAGTAACAAAAGCCTACACTTTTTTCATATTGGATGAGGTGAAGCAACCAATTTGGATGGAGATAGGCATAGCTTTTAGCACTGTAATGGTTGTGCTTAATGCTCCATGATTACAAAGAAAGAGTAAGTAATGTTTAAGCTTCATGCTAATCTGGCAGCACGCCGAATTAGCACATTAAGGAACTGCAATTGGCAGCAGTACAATCAGAAATAGGCGACATGAATCAACTGGTCAAAGCTGCCACATCAGGCAAAAGGTTCAAGAAATGCTTCATGTCTGCTAGCTTCAGTTTAGGCAACTAGAACAGTTTTACTTCAGTGGAGACTGTGGACCAGAGTAAACAGTCAACCTAAGGATAAGGCAGAGAGAAAAAGAGCAAATTAAGGCTAATACTGTAAGTATTTCAGCATCCACTTGTAATACATATGACTATGATAGCAGTCAACACTTTATTGCATTTAGTTACTACATACAGAATACTCATCCAACACACACAATAGGAAAGACAACACCACAGTAATTACTAAAGAATGCAAGTCATATTGTCATATATGAAGATAATTTAGTTTTTATATCACAGCTGTTCATGAATCATTGCTTTCACTAATTCCATATCGATTGTCCATTTTAGTCCACCACGTCAGCTCTTCCTTTTGGGAGAGCTGTAGCTTAGTTCACGTGTGTAACGTGTTTACTCACATGGTCTGTCAGTCTCTCAGCTAGAGAGCTGCCCCCTCCTCAAACGATGAAAGCACTTATCTGCCAGACCAGATAAACACAATCAGGTTCTTCATGTGTTCAAGAAGATGAATGTGAGTATCTTTCTCTGACAAGTCATAAGGGGAATATAACAGTTGGGCTCTTTCATTACACAGTTCATCTGGTCAGGCATCGTCATGTACTGGCTTGAGGTGGTCAACTGACACTGTCTTGTTTAACGTTTTTTCAACCAGAAATGTTTTGTCACCCCTGTCAATGCCCTTAAAAAATCACATACATGGAGGGGAAAGGAGGTCCAGCAGTGTTGTCTTTTATCCAAACAAACACCAATTTGAACAAGTCTTCCTGGGAGAAAATTTTTTGTCTCTGTGCATGACAGATCGGTAGGTTTGAGGAGTTGCACACGAGTATGTAGGGTGTGTAAAAATATGGCATATTCCCTGACCAATAGACTGGAAGAGAAGAGGGTGAGAAAAACTACCCAGTATCTTCAGTTGCTCTCCACAGTCTAATTGGGCAGAGAAACACCCTGAGTCATCTCTAATTAGTGTGAAGAAGCCTAGAAGTACTGATTGTAGAGCTGTCACCCAGGATTCTGCACAACAGGCCAAGGCAGCTTTCAGGGGGTGGTGCATATGCTCTACCATCCTGTTGCTGGCAAGATGGTAGTTTGTAGTTTGTATGTGTCTGCACTGACACTGCTGAAATATCCAGTACTGAGACAGCCTTGGGCCACCTGTTGAATTATGTATCATGGTAACTAGAAAGCAAAAGCCTTTTGAAGGGGAAGAGGACATACAATATCCAAATACGAGACTCTCCCTGAAGGGGAGGGGAAGTCATCCACCAGAGTAAAGTTGTGGCAAGAGATCTTACAACCTTGACATCACTTGCAACATTGAACCCATTGATGGCAATCTTCTGCACTCCCAGCCAAACAACTCTGTCTAGTATTAACTTAGCAGTAGCTCTTATTCCCAGTTGTACTACATTATGAAAGGTCTCCAACACCAGGTGTCACCACTTTGCTCGGATAAATGGATATAATTTGGTTCCTCAAGTGTTGCACCAAATCCCTTGTCTTATGTTGTTGACAGGTGCTCAAGGCAAAGGCCTGTCAATGCAGGATCAGCCCAATGCTGCTAAAGGAAGTTGTCCATATTGTGTTCTGCTGCTACTTCAGCCCAGTTAATGACAGTAAATGTCACACAGTTGTGTGACAAGCAGTCAGCCACAATGTAATCCTGGCCTGCAATGTGTTGCACATCTGAGGAAACTTGGGCAATGAATTCTGCTTGTCAAATCTGACATGGGGAGTTGAGATCAGTAATATCTTGGAATATGAAATTCAGGAGTTTATGGTCGGTGAAAACTGTAAATACCATACCAGACCCTCTAGGAATTGTCAGAAATCTTTAACAGGTAGATACATGGTTAGGAGATTACTGTCAAATGCACTCCATTGTTTCTGCTGTATCAACAGGGTTTGGGAAAGAAAGCCAGAGGTTGCCATTTTGCTGTGACATGCGTTAACACCATGCCCAGTGCTGTCTGACTTGTGTCAGCCCACAAATTGATTGGTGCATTCTAAACAGGATGTACGAACAGTGTAGCAATAACCAATGAATTTTTATAGCTCACTTTATGCAGATGTAGCTTCAGGACTACATGAAACCTTCCTGCAGCTGGATATGTTTTTTCCAGTTAGCAACTCTGAAAAGGTGGCAAGTGTCTTCTATGATAGTATGACATCCACAAAAAATGCATAAAGCCTTTAAATGTAGAAGGAGGTGGTCATGTTTACAATATCTGTCACTTTTTGGGAAGTGGCAAGATACTATAGTACGATACAATGTAGGCAAGGAACCTTACAGCATCTTTTGAAAAAGCACATTTGTCCTTCTTAACCATAACACCATAGCACTCTAGTCTTTGGAACAAAGCATACAGGTGCTTAGTGTCTTATTCTCTGATCAGAGGGCAGTGGTTTCCTTGCCACCGGATTTGCCCTCTATCTTGCAAGACGACGCAATGACTGTGGTTAAGGTCTTACGGTTTTGTGTTCTGTCCAATTTGTTGCCTTGGATTTTAGGGAGAGGATTTTAATGTGCTGCTGGGTGACTGGCTCACCCAGGTTTTAGGTAAGAGGTCCGCCATTCACGATTACCTACTTGTTTCACTTCGATTTCTGTTCTCTTTTCCTTGTGTTTCCTTTCCTTTTTTTAGTGTGTTTCTTCTCCTCTTGTTTTGCCTCTGTATGTGAGGATTTGGAACTGCATGTCTGTGTCTTTTAGCCATTCTCCTTGTTCGCTGTCCGTCTTCATCCCTTCACCGCATGTGTTCCTGTTTCCATGCGTTTGGGCGCTGATGACCATGCGCCCATGCGCTTCACACACACACACACACACACACACACACACACACACAGTGTGCTTCTCATTAGTTTTTGAGAATGCTATTGTGTCATCCATGTGGCAGAACACAAATGGAAGACTGTTCAGTACTTTGTGCTTGAAATGCTGCCTAGTTTGTGCAGTCAACGCAGTCAACAGCCAACAACACTGAAATAACAAGCACCTTCTAGATTACCATTAAAGACAGCTCTATGAGGCACTAAATACTGATCTGGAGAAACCCCTGTAGCCTTTGCAGATTCTCCAAGATCTGTTTTTCTTCTTTACTATTTGCAATTGTGATCTCAATATGGCTCTGTCAGTGATCACTTTATCAAATTCCTGTTTTGCTGCTGATAATTTACAGGGACACAAGTACCAAAGTCTGAAAACCACGACTGAGCTGGTGTTGTCCTAATAAACTGTTGAGTGGAATGACTTCTGTTGCTCTTGGCCAGCACCAGATCCAACAGTGCAGGAAGCTCACGCAGCAGGTGTTGGCCGAGGTCATTGCCCAATGGACAGGTGCTCTTGGAGAAGGAAGAGGGGGAAGCAGCTCAGCCACCATCTATGGCCACAGCAGTGCAGCACAGCCATAGTTTTTTGCATGTGAAATCCAACTCTTTTTGCAATTTTCCTTCACAGCTTAGCATTCTTGTCTTTTAATTAAAAAGTGGTTGACCTTTCCACAGAAGCAGACCTTGTATCTGAGATATTTGTGTTTCAAGTACCTTGTAGGTCTGTCTCAGCTCCAAGTGCCCAATTATTTCATGTAAATGTGTGTCTGGTGTCTTCTTGCATAACACACGTGTGTACTCCACATTCCAGCAATAGTGATTTTTCCTGTCATGTAACCGATGCAGAAGATGTGGGGAGGCATCATCTCTTGGCCAAAAGTGGTGGAGTCATGCAGTTTGCATTCTGATGTTGTCATGAGTTTGGGAAAGAGAGGTATTTGCACTGAGCACCAATGCACTAAATCTGGCCTACTGAAAAAGTCAGAGAAAATCAACTCCTAAAATTGGCCCAGTCACTTCAGCAATGTCAAATGTCCATGTAGGGCAGAAGTTGTCACTCAGTTCTAGAGTTAGTTTTTTCTTCTCATATGTCCCGATTGTAGAAAAGTTGGCAGCTGTGATAAAAGGAACATCTTCATTTTTGCAAGAGTCATTCAAACACTGATTTCTCAACCAGTGTATTCTAGGTAATGTGCACCAGACTTTCTGTCTTTGATATATAATCAAGTGGAGTCCATAACAGATGATACCATTGCATGTTTTCTGCCTTTTAGGCACAGCTATAAATCCTGATGAGTGTGCACACCTATTGCCACCTGTCACTCCCATTTGGGTATGTGCAGGGGTTTGTGCACTGCCCCACTGCATTGATAAAATGCCTGCAGTACCAACACCACTTTCTGTGTCACTGGTTGTTCTTACCTGGAACCCCATCATTGTGAGCATGCCCATTAGCCTTTCATTTAGTCTGGCTAATTTCTTCATCAACTGCCCCATAAATGGCTCTGCCTGTAAGCCTTGAATCTGTGCTGGTGCAGTATGCACATTGGGTTTTCCAGCTGCAGCTATGGTCACAATGTGTGGTTCTGGGTCTCCCACCACAACCTCATTCACAGTGGCACATTGTGTATTATCTGTGCATGCAATCTTGACTGCATCCACTTTGTGTTCCAATTTGTCAAGGGAGAGATATGTAAAAGCACAAAGAACCCCATGTCTTGTAGAAATCTTTGAAGCCAGAAAATTTTTAAAGACTGTTCCAGCAGCAGTTTGTTACCCACCATTGCACGTAATGAGCAAAGTACTTGGGATGGGGAATCACTGGCACATGCTTCACTCTCAATTTTTTGTAACTTTTATACTGACAATAGCACGAAACACTGGACTAAAGCTTCTTTAAACACAGAATAAGATTGTCGATGTAAAACACTGTTTAGTTGTTCGGTCACGTTTAACTCCAACTGTGATATAATCAATGTAAACTGTTCCTTATCAGAGACTAGGCCATGTAATCAAAAAATGGTCTCCACTTTTGTTGACCGAAGTTGTGCTCTTGTAGGCCAGAAAGGTAAATTTTTTATGTTTTAGTTCTTGTTGCCATTGCTTGAGCCTGTGCTGATACTCTGAGCGGCTGTCTGTGGCATGGTGTTGCTTGCAGATGGTGGTTTGTGGCACTCCATTGTGTTGTGTGCATGATTGTAGAGAATGCTCCATATTGTTCAGTATGAGGTCACCACTTTACCGGAATTCAGCATCAACTTATGATACACACAACTATGATAGCAGTCAACACTTGATTGTATTTACTGGCTGTACATAGAATATTCATCCATCGCACACCATAGTAATTACCAAAGAGCAGAAGAACTTAAATCATATCGTACAATACAAAGAAAAATCTAGTTTTTATATCACAGCTATTCATGAACCAGTGCTTGCACTCTCTTCATATTGATTGTACATTTTAGTCAATCACAACACTAGTCAGAGGGTTCAAAAACCAATACAGACTTTCTGCAAGAGAGCAGTCATTAGAGGGGAATGTGTGAACTAGTACAAAACTCCCTGGGAAGGGAATAGCAGATGATTAGCGTTGTATACCAACTGCAAGGCTCAGTGATGTTACCTGTGATTTAGGGTCTATGAGCAAAGACCTTGGTAAAGAAGATCATATAGTGTTTGTTGGGCGTTCTGGGAATAGTTTGGACTTTAAAGTCAACTATCAATTGATGATGACATCAAGCACATAGGTGTGAATGCTGCACACTCAGATGTGAAGATTGTCTCACTCTGAGTAATAAGACAAGCTGTTCTGTCATACATGAAAATGCAGGGCTTCAGGGAGATTACTTGCACAACTAGTTTCTAGAAACACTCATAATAGCCAGAATATTATCTGATCAGTCTCTATGATTTCAAAATTTTTTGAGGTGGCTTCTCAGCAATCAATCAATGAAGAAACAGAAAACAGTATCTTCAACCGCACAAAGGGCAACAACCTAAGACATTTTGACCCTCTTACCAAAACATAACAACCTTGTGAAGAAAGAGCACTAAGCGTCTCACATCACCAAAGAAAATTAAAAAATCTGGAAGTATTCCTACAAATGTGCCACACATAACAGATTATTATTTGTAAGCCATAGAAATTGATCAGATCCACCTAGATGGATCCATGTTAGCATTGCATTCCTGTGTGTGTAATTTGAGGAAGAGGATGTGGCTACTCAGTTCCATTATTCAGGGCAAATTCATGGCATGAAAAATGGGAGGAAATTTAACAAAGGACATGTTACATGAGAAATTTAATCATTCTCTTAAAATATTCTAACACTATGAATCCAGTTTTCCTCTACAATGGGGAAGTGACAATTACAGTGACAATGGAGATAAAGGGTGAGAATATATGCAATATAAGATCTTTTACTAAGAAGAGAGCTCTTTCAATAATTGGAGTTAAAAATACATTACATTAGTATTGCAAAATTCTTCAGTATATCATCAAAAAGGCAGGAGCACTGCACAATGCAATTACATTTCCAAGAATAGGTGAAGGACAATTACAAGCATTAGTAGGCACAAAATGAATTACTTCAGTAGGGCAAATGATACCAAACTCCAAGATCACAGCAGCAGTGAGAGACACTGAATTTAAATAAACAGCTACTAAATTCTTTTAATTCTTTTCAACAGCAGCTGAAAATCCAAGACCAAATCTTACACGTTTTTTGTGATTCTTGTTTTATTGTGGTTCACAGCACTTCTTAGGGAATGTGTAATGGACAGAACTAGTCAGCAGAAGTCCTGAAAATGCAGCAGAGATCTGTGTGGATTGCCAGAGGTGAACTCTGAGTATGGACAATGAAGGCAACAGCTACATAAATACTGAGAGTAGAAACTGACCGACATTAAAAGTTAGTATCTGTTTATATCTTGCTCATAAAAGAAAATCAGATTGTAAACCATTACATGTTTTTCTGGAACAAAGTATTTCAGAGAGAAATTAAGACACTAATTTCTTGATTAAACCAAGAAGAGAAAAATCAAGGAGAAAAGAAAAAAGAATAATGTAACAATATGATAATATGTGAATCAGAATAATGAAACTGGAGCAGTTGTTGCAGAGATTCAAAAAATTTTTCATATGAGTCAGGTTCTAGACAGGTACTGCCAATTGGGGCATAAATGCATAAGCCTGTCTTTAACTCTTGAGCAGGTGCACCATTTTTTATAACACAAGCTGGAGTGTGGCATACTTTGTACACATTTAAAGAATAGCTGTTTTTGTGTTACTGAGGTAAACATGTATGAGCAGAATCACAGTTTAACCTTAGTTTTCTAAAACAATGATAAAATAAATTTAGATCATATGAGATAATCACTATTTAATTAAACACTAATAAAATAAACTTTCATTATATCACTATTGCTGGGTATGACTGTTGCCTCACAGTAATGACCCACTCGAAGTATTAATCAGCACATTTGCATAAGAACCCAGCCAATTACTGATTGAATTGCTAATTATCTCTTAAACAATGGCCTCATTGTGGGACTGCACCACTAGCTTGGAATCTGTGTCATTTTCTTGCACAGATTATAAATTTTTTTCTCACCTGGCTTTCTGTTTATTGTATACTACCACAGTTTCTTGTCTGTATGACAGTACTGTTTAGCACTCTGTGAGGTACAGTAATATTGGAGGAGTAGATATGGACACTCAATTATAAAGCAATAATGGAACAGTACAATACAATGTTATTTGTGGATGGCACACTTACTACACAGGTGCACCTGCTCGAGGGTTAGTAGTCAACATATGCTGCTGAGGTTGGAAAAGGAAAACCTTCTTTTAGGGTTTACCAATTCACTCAACATTTATTGGTGAAACAATATATAAGAAGTACATGAAATGACTGTCTTGACAGATAAATAACTGGCAGTTCTTGGGGACCACATATTAATCTGTGCTGGAATACCTATATTAGTGCTTTATGTAGTCTCCAGAGGCAGCAGTGCAGGTACTGGCTCTGGCATGGAGTCAGTGATACAAGTGGCAAGTACTGTCTTGGGCACATTATTCCATGCCTGCTAGATCTATTGGCATTTGTGGTATGATGATGTTCATTGTAATAAGGCAACAGTATGGAACTTGGTGCACCATTCACAACAGTCGTTCTCAAAAGTTATGCTGCCCCATACACTTTCTTCATTCTCTGATGGACATCTACTGGTGTTTGTCCTTCAGCAGCCAAGAAAAGGATTATTAGTTCTTTCTGGAAACAGTTGGTAATAACATCAACACAGTTCACCTTTCTGAATTTACCCCACACACATAAGAAATGCATGAATGCCACCCTAAACCCTTACCTAAATGTCTGTGCTTGAACACATACCCACACCTGGGTCATGCCAGACTACGTATGTGGTGCAGCTACACACTCAAATGGAAACTTTCATCACCCCTTATAATACACATTTACAAAAACAGAAGTAAGCAACTGGCCCATAGTTATTGACCCATTTTCATCCTCAGATTGTTCTTTGAAGTTCTTTAAAAAGTAGCTTATAATAGAATGTTAGTTTCTTTCTGGGAATAACAGCTGCTAATTTTGGTTTCATTAAAGACTGCCATAGAGCAAGCAGTATATAAACTCATTAACTATTAGTTATTGTAGAATCAAATAAGAATAATAAGTCTTTCATGTTTCCTGTGATCTTGCCAAATTATGTTCTGCAAGGGAAATGGAAATGTTATGCTATTAAGGTCATCCTCCTTATATGAGGGATGTCAGAAAATGGGCTGCATATCCTCTGAATTATTGAAATATTTGGGAGATCCAGCCATGCCAAAACTATCATACCTACTATGCAAGACATATGAAACAGGCAAAATAACCTCAGGCTTCAAGTACCACATCATTATGAAATGTTGTACTCATGACCTATGGAACAAGTATTAATGTAATGTATTAAGAAACACATAGGAACCCCTACTCCAAAGAAGGCAGGTACTAACAGACATAACAATTACCAAACCATTAGTTTAATAATTCATAGTTGCAATATGTTGACTCAATTTAATGGAAAAATTGGTAGAAGTCAAATTCTGAAAAGATGTGGGTGCAGGAGAATTTTAAGAACACCCAAGGCAATACCGATACTATGATTTATTTTAGAAAATTGGGTTAAGAAATGTGAAGTTATATGATTTATAGATTAAGAAAAAGCTTTTAGCAATATTACCTGGGAATTCTGAAGGTCAAACAGATAAAGAAACAGGGAGCAAAAAGAATACGCTAGGACAATATATTCTAAGAGAAGAATGAACAGTATACTGACAGTGATAAACAAATGCCAGTAGTGAATAGAGATGTTGAGGTTGATTAGAAAGTTTGTAATCCTGTGTAATTTATCTACTTAATTATATCAAAAAATGTAATTAAGGTCAACCATAATGTGAACAGTTTTTGTAAATGGGTATTGGGACAAATTTTTCTTCACTAGATTTTTTTTCTTTCCCTCCACCTCCATTTCAAAATTAATGGTGCTGCTTATATTTGGCCTAAAACAGTAGATAGGGCTGTAACTTTGCAGACAGAGAAATAAGACAAGAACAAATAACATTTAAGTGAACACAAGTTTCAGTGGTGGGAAGAATGATATCATTCCATTATCTGCTGCTCAATAAAATAACACACATCTTTTCTGTTTGAAGCAGTTCTCTCATCAATGTAATAATGTTGATGATTTTTTTTCACAGTGATGGATATTCTCTGACACAAACTACAAACATAAAGTAAGGACAGGCAACAATTCACATGCAGATGAATGGTGAGAATTACATAAACATTTCTTAAAGTATAAATGATTCACAAAAAATTATTTCGTAGTTTTAGATGTAGTTTGTTATCCATCTGGATGTAGGAAATTTTAATTGTGTATAAATATCCAGAGGATTTTTTATAATTATTTAATGGCTGTGTCTAACAGTCATTATTATCAGTGATGCTTTCATTTTGTACCTAATAATTCAAATAAATCTATTTGCCAATGTGTTTTAAGACAAACCCTTCTACATCCCCTATTTTTTTTATCTTGCATGTAAAAAGACAAAATATGTAAAGTGTAATTAAGAAAATGTTATTTGCCTTAATTGTTAAAAATATTATTCTCTTTCTGTCTCTCGTCATTCCTATATCTCATGTATATGATAAAATGGATGATGATAAAGTGAATTGAATTGAATCTATACTACATCTATGCTGTGCAAACAAAACCACTGAAGTGCATGGCAGATAGTACTTCCCAGTGTACCTGTTATTAGACTTAACATGCAGGATTTCATGGGTTGTTATGTATCTGTTTTAAAAATTTGCCAGTTCATTTCTTTCTGCCTATCTGTAATGCTCTCCCATGGAATTGGAGAAAAAAAGCCCAACCTGACCACTCATGCTGCCTTTCATTCAGCATTGTTTATAAAAAATTTACTGAATTTGGTGACAAATTATTTAAGTTTTTACACAAGTGTTCTTCAACTTCAGTCAGTTTTCCTATTGCATGTTTGCAATCCATAATTCTAATAATAGAAGGAAAACTAATAAACTAATGTCCCTTTTTTCTTTTGATCTGATGTAATTACATTTTCCTGGAGACATATTTAATCTCAGCTTAATGTTTGATAACAACAGAAGGTGAAGAAAAGAATTAAAAGGCTAGGACTTGGCATGAATTTTAACTCATTACTTCAGCTTCTATCGTTATTGCATTTCTTTCAAATGAACTTTTACCTTTATATCTTTATCTAATGGGTAATTCCAATAATATAACATATGTTCTTTCAAATAAAACCAGTATCTCTGCCATGATCCGGGCAATGAGAATTCTTCAGACAAATTTAGAAATCCTGAATATTCAGCCGTTAGTTTAAGTGATGTTTTGAGCTCCAAATCAATTGTGCCAACTAGAGGCGATGAAGGAGGTACCTGAAAAGCAACAAGTTGAGAAAATTAAATATGAACGTGAAAAAAAAAATCCTGTTACTTATAAAATGTGTTGATCAACAGAGCATTAAAGGAACAAAGCCACAGCACTTGAAGCCACAGACCATTTTACTTCTAAATGTGGATCTTATAGTTTTTTCTGTGAAAAGAATACCACTCACCTTACGTAGTGGCCAAGGCTTAGAGCAGTGAACATCATGAACTCTCAAATGAAGCTCTCCTGCCGGAGTGAATGAGGAAGTTTTTATTCTTTCATGCAAATCTGGGCTAGCCTTCCTCCAACTATTATTTGCTTTTTTACATGAGACTGGACACCCAAAAACTGCCATTGGCATCTGATACAAAATGAATACTTCAAAATAAAGCTCTTACAGTAGGAATATTAATTCATTCAAACACAAAAGCAATCAAAAAACTACCAATGAGCGAGGTTTTGACTGACATCCTGGTATCTGTTTTCTCAGTTTCAAACAGTAAACTTGAACTCTTATGGTAAAATCTTTCCGCAGTTCAGTGAATGCATAACATCCTGAGAATCTAATGTGTCCTTCTTTGGTGTTTGCTTCAGCTTCTGTAGCAAGCACTCTGCCATTGTGCGTCATTAAACATACAAACCATGTTCTCATTTCTGCAACAATGGATGAAAAAATAATTCAAATGTATTGAGCCACTTATTTTAAAAAAATTGTACACAGTATTCTAATGAACTCTTCGACAGACATAGGCGATATTTAAAACCAGCTGCAAAAAAGAAAAATACCCTGCTGTGGAAATGTGGGGCTTAGTTTCTTGTCTTGCAGTCAGCTTTACCTATTGTAGCATGACATTAAAATCATTAGACTAATTGTTTCTTCCATATATATTCTTTCTCCTTACAAGTAATTTAAAAAAAGTTGTATATACAAGTATGTGCTGTTTTGTTTTCTTCCTTACAGTAAGTTTCAACAGAAAACAGGAGAGTTTAATTTATGGCTTACTTGCTTATGATTAGAAGATCACTATAGAATCTGAAATGTCTATAAACTATGCAAAACATTGTCACTGCAGCTGTTGAAATAATTTTTGTTGTGTTGCACAGCATGCGTGGCAACTGAATCATCAAATTCACTGTATGCCACATTTTAGCAGTGGCCAGTCATGTAAGTACACAGTTGGTTTCTTGTCATGCCCACTTAGAATGCTGTGCAGTAATTGCAGCATAGCTGATATATAACATAGCTGCTTTCATACATTCCCCTGCCTCTTATATGGTAGGAAATGCCAGTAATAGGACTGCAGGAGAACGTGATGAGCATGGGTATGGGACAGCTCTTGCACATGGGTCCACCACAAGGGAATAACTGATCACACAGGACTGGAAGCAAGATTGGAACAGAGATGGATATAGATATTCAGTAGTATGGGTGAGTGAGTGAGTGATGGAACACAACTTTGGGTGATATGGGTAGGACATTCCTCATTTAGAGCTTGACAAGAGGTGCTCTAAAGCCCGGTGAAGGAAGCAGTTGAGCTTTTCGAGGCAAGAATGATCAGAGCACTGCTGGGTGGTGGCTGATAACAGGTTTATTGGAGTTAGAAGAGCAGATGTCACAGGATATCTGTTTGGATGAGGTGGATAGGACACTGTCTACGAATAAAGGATGCGATAAGGTTATTGGTATGTTTAAAAAAAACCCTGTTTTTCACTCCAGATGTGGCTACCATGATTGACCAGGGAGAACGGAAGAGATTTTTTGGCATGGGATAAATACTATAGCTGAAGACCACACCAGGGATAAAATTCCAAAAGCTGTGTGGTACCACATAGGGGTCAACAGTTGTAATGCTCTGCCTCTCAGCACAAAGATTATTGTATAGCACAGCAGCTTGTACTCCTGTGTGGTCAAGCATCAGACATGCCAGCAAGCTCAAAACTCAAGCTGATACAATGATGCATACAATCAGAGGCTAGCTAGAAATTATACCAAGCTAGCAACTCCTAACTCTAAGCCTTATCTCTCCATCCAAACTCTGAAGCCAGAGAAGTTTATTACATGATTGTTAGAGGAAATTGCAGAACCCACGCGAATTATAAATGGTTGCAAAAACACACTTGACCTCTTAGCCACAAACAATCCAGAGCTAATAGAGAGCATCATGACTGATACAGGGATTAGTGATCACAAGGTCGTTGTAGCTAGGCTCAATACTGTTTCTTCCAAATCCACCAGAAACAAACGCAAAATAATTTTATTTAAAAAAGCGGATAAAGTGTCACTAGAAGCCTTCCTAAGAGACAATCTCCATTCCTTCTGAACTGACTATGCAAATGTAGACGAGATGTGGCTGAAATTCAAAGATATAGTAGCAACAGCAATTGAGAGATTCATACCTCATTAATTGGTAGAGATGGAACTGATTCCCCATGGTACACAAAACAGGTCTGAACGCTGTTGCAGAGGCAACGGAAAAAGCATGCAAAGTTCAGAAGAATACGAAATCCCGAAGATTGGCTACAATTTACAGACGTGCGAAATCTGGCATGGACTTCAATGAGAGATGCCTTTAATAGGTTCCACAACGAAACATTGTCTCGAAATTTGGTAGAAAATCCGAAGAAATTCTGGTCGTATGTAAAGTACACAAGCGGCAAGACGCAGTCAATACCTTCGCTGCGCAGTGCCGATGGTACTGTTACCGATGACTGTGCCGCTAAAGTGGAGTTATTGAACGCAGTTTTCCGAAATTCCTTCACCAGGGAAGATGGATGGAATATTCCAGAATTTGAAACACGAACAACTGCTAACATGAGTTTCTTAGAAGTAGATACCTTAGGGGTTGCGAAGCAACTCAAATCGCTTGATACGGGCAAGTCTTCAGGTCCAGATTGTATACCGATTAGGCTCCTTTGAGATTACGCTGATACAATAGCTCCCTAATTAGCAATCATATACAACCGCTCACTCACCGATAGATCTGTACCTACAGATTGGAAAATTGCACAGGTCGCACCAGTGTTTAAGAAGGGTAGAAGGAGTAATCCATCAAACTACAGACCTATATTATTGGCGTCGATTTGCAGTAGGGTTTTGGAGCATATACTGTATTCAAACATTATGAATTACCTCAAAGGGAACAATCTATTGATATGTAATCAGCATGGTTTCAGAAAACATCGTTCTTATGCAACGCAGCTAGCTCTTTATTCGCACGAAGTAATGACTGCTATCGACGGGGGATCTCAAGTTGATTCCATATTTCTAGATTTCCGGAAAGCTTTTGACACCGTTCCTCACAAGTGACTTCTAATCAAGCTGCGGGCCTATGGGGTATCATCTCAGTTGTGCGACTGGATTCGTGATTTCCTGTCAGGAAGGTCGCAGTTCGTACTAATAGACTGCAAATCATCAAGTAAAACCGAAGTGATATCAGGTGTTCCCCAGGGAAGTGTCCTGGGACCTCTGCTGTTCCTGATCTATATAAATGACCTGGGTGACAATCTGAGCAGTTCTCTTAGGTTATTTTATTTATTTAGCGTATGGCTAATACAGACATATCATGAAATTACATATACATATGTACATATTGACACACAAGAAACTTAAGTTTGTCTTTACAACTGAATATCCAGTCCTTCAATCCAGCGCACTGCATCTGGAGTTGCTAGCAGGAAATCCTCTTTGGCGCCATGATAGGCTCGAATCCTGCATTCACTGACAATGCGGTGAACAGTCTGGTATGCAGCCCCGCAGCCACAAGCTGGACCAGGCAGCTTCTTCCACTTAAAGAGAGCATCCCTGCATCGCCCATGGCTGGTACGGATTCTGTTGAGAGTAGACCACGTCTTGCGTGGTAAGTCAAATCCACTTGGAAGTTTAGCACCTGAGAAGATGTTATGCAGGTGCACATCTGTCACTGCTTCCCACCGACCTTTCCATTCTTCAAGATGTTTGAAATTCTTAGCAACCATGTCAGCAGCATCGCACAGAGTTGGATGACTTGATTTCAGTCTCTTGTGATTTAGAAGTGGCAGGTCGCTATACACGGGTAGGTTAGAATTCCTGGAGATCTTGTGGAATTCTCTCATAAGGGCAGTACATCTGCGTAGATCAGGAGGCATTATACCGGTTAACAGTGGAAGCCAATAAACTGGAGTAGATCTGATTGTGCCAGATATTATGCGCATTTTCGTATTCAGCTGGGTAGCAACAAGCCTTGTATGATGACTATTCATCCCAACAGGTGCACAATACTCAGCACTTGAGTATACCAAGCCCAGAGCTGAAGTTCGCAGGGTGGTTGCTGAAGATCCCCAGGTAGTTCCACATAGCTTATGGAGGATGTTGTTTCGAGTCCTCAGCTTATGAGCTAAGTTAAGAAGGTGTTGTTTGAAGCATAGTGTACGATCCAGGATGACACCAAGATATTTTGGGTTCCAGTTGTGATGAAGAATTCTGCCTCTGAAACTTACCTCCAGTTTTACGTTCGCCAACTGGTTATTTAGATGGAAGCAACACACTTCTGTTTTACTCACACTGGGTTGGAGTCTCCAGATTTTGAAGTAATTGTCTAATGCAGACAGGTCATTGGCTAAAATCTCTTCTGTTGTCTTCATTTCCTGGTGTTTGATGGCTAGAGCCAGGTCATCGGCATAGCAGTATTTTCTGGACGAAGTGTCAGGTAGATCAGATAGATATAGGTTGAACAGTAAGGGTGAGAGAAATGATCCTTGAGGCAATATGTTGTTCAGCTTCCTCTCCTTACTTATGTTGCTTCCAGTGATTACCTGGAACTTCCGATCACTTAGCATGCTGTTAATCAGTCGAGCCATTGTTCTGCAGGGTATGATGCGGAGAAATTTGAAGATAAGGCCTTCCCTCCACACAGTGTCGAAGGCGGCAGTTAGATCAACAAATGCCACAGATGTTTTCTGCTTCATTTGGTATCCTGACTCTATGAAGGATGTGAGAGACAATACTTGGTCGCAGCAGCTACGCCATGGTCTGAAGCCTTCCTGATCAACTGGAACGTTCTCTAAGATAGCGCTACTTATTCTGTTATATATTAGCCTTTCAAAAAGCTTGTAGCAGCAGCTGAGTAGGGAAATGGGGCGATAGTTTTCTACCTTGTTGCTGGGTTTGCCAGGTTTCAGAACAGATATTATCTTCACCTTTCTAAACTCAGATGGAAGTTGACCAGTCAGCAGGATGTCAGTGAAGAATTCTGCCAGCCATTTCTTAGCTTTTCCTCCCATATGGATCAGGAATTTTGAGTGGATACCATCGAATCCAGGTGCCTTAAGAGGTTTGAGGTCCTTCAGTCCAGAGTCAATGTCTGAAACTGTGAAGGGATGGGTATACTCAGATGAGGGAGATGCCTTCTTTTTAAGGTCACGAAGCTGTCGCCTGATATGTCTTGTATGTTTCTTGTCAGGAGGTACTCTTGAGGTAGTAATGATGTGGGATGCAATTTGGTCTGGTGTTACTTTGGAATTTTTTCTGCATGCTGGTGCACTTCCTCCCAGTTTTCTCAGAAGACTCCATGCTTTTCTGCTTGAGTGGGTAAAGTCCATAGTTTTGACTGTTTCTGCCCATTTCTGCCTCCGAGACATGTCCAAGCTGGACAATAGTTCCGTAGCTATCTCTGGGTCACCACTTTGCTGGAAGTATTGGTACAGTGTTTCACTTTCCTCATTCCATCCTGGAACATATTCTTTTTGGTATCCTCTTGGCATACACTTTTTAGCTGTTGCTGTTACTGCACCAATGAAGCGTTGATAGTTATTATGTGATGGAGGTATCCATCGAATGGTCTTATCCAGTTCCGTTGAAAACTTCATCCAGTTGGCTTTCTGGAAATTCCATCGAGCATGCGGAGTTGATCGTATGACAGGAACAGTGCAGCCAATTTGTATTATTACAGGTCTGTGTTGGCTGTGAGGAAAGGCATCTATCACTTTCCTTGTGGTGTTGATGGGAAAGCCAGTTTCGTTGCAGCTAACAAAGCGTAAGTCAGGATTTGAATCCTTGTCCCAAGCAGCTGACATGAAAGTGCCTTGATCTTTGGCATCAAACACTAGATGAAGATTATTCTCTTCGATCCATTCTGCAAGCATGCTCCCATTTTCAACATTTTGAGAGTACTTCCAAAGTTCATGGTGACAATTGAAGTCTCCTATGTAAATTGCAGGATGTTCTGCTGTGTGTAGGACAAAATCGGGCCATGTTGTTTTGGGTGGTTTGTAAACATTTGTAATAGTAATGCCGTGCAATTGTATGACAACTGTATGTATATCTGCCTCCACACTTACTCTCTTAGGTTGTTCGCAGTTGATGCTGTAATTTACCGTCTAGTAAGGTCATCCGAAGACCAGTATCAGTTGCAAAGTGATTCAGAAAAGATTGCTGTATGGTGTGGCAGGTGTCAATTGATGCTAAATAACGAAAAGTATGAGGTGATCCACATGAGTTCCAAAAGAAATCCGTTGGAATTTGATTACTCGATAAATAGTACAATTCTCAAGGCTGTCAATTCAACTAAGTACCTGGGTGTAAAAATTACAAACAACTTCAGTTGGAAAGACCACATACATAATATTGTGGGGAAGGCGAGCCAAAGGTTGCGTTTCATTGGCAGGACACTTAGAAGATGCAACAAGTTCACGAAAGAGACAGCTTACACTACACTCGTTCGTCCTCTGTTAGAATATTGCTGCGCGGTGTGGGATCCTTACCAGGTGGGATGGACGGTGGACATAGAAAGGGTACAAAAAAGGGCAGCTTGTTTTGTATTATCATGTAATAAGGAAGAGAGTGTGGCAGATATGACACGCGAGTTGGGATGGAAGTCATTAAAGCAAAGAAGTTTTTCGTCACGGTGAGATCTATTTACGAAATTTCAGTCACCAACTTTCTCTTCCAAATGCGAAAACATTTTGTTGAGCCCAACCTACATAGGTAGGAATGTTCATCAAAATAAAATAAGAGAAATCAGAGCTCGAGCAGAAAGGTTTAGGTGTTCATTTTTCCCGCGCGCTGTTCAGGAGTGGAATGGTAGAGAGATAGTATGATTGTGGTTCGATGGACCCTCTGTCAAGCACTTGAATGTGAATTGCAGAGTAATCATGTAGATGTAGATGTAGATCATCCTGATTTAAGTTCAGATAATGACAATGTGAACTGCTACAGAGCTCTTTGATGAATTACTTGGAAAATGCCATAAATGGGTGCAAATGGATCCAGTAAATATCACCAGGAATATAGACAGAAAAATATCTGCACCATTAACCCAGCAGGGGTTTTAATTTCCCTCAGTGTATGTGGAAGGGTAATATACTCTGGACAAACCAAAGAATATACAACAATTTTCTTTTCGAATGGAAAAATGTGCATGGCCCAGCTTGCATTTGCAGTGAGACAATCCAGGATAGCCAACCCATTATGCAGTAGCTCACTTTAACACTGTATCTCAGGCAATGCAAAAGACTACCCGACACTGACACTGCATGTGTTGACTAGAAAGAGAAATTATATTTAATTTTTAAGGAGTGGTTCTCTGCCAATTGTTGTATCATGTCAGATATTTGCGTTCTAAGTTTGGCCTATTTTCATTAATACCATTGTTTTCCACTTGTCACATAATATATAATAATATCAAACAATGGAAAGTCCAGGATAGAATAAAAGTGTTACGAAAATGATAGATTTCTAATCACCTGCCTGTGACAATACACTGTATAGTAATACTCTATGCTCCACCATATACAAAATAAATAACTGTTTAATATCACTACAGTATATAATAAGATAATGTCAGTCTAAGAGTGCAAAGCAAAAATTCAATATTGTGATCAAAGTAGGTTTCATAGGTTATCTATGAGCATTCATAATGCATTCTAGAACAAATGAAAAAACATCAGTAATCCAACTTCTAAATATAAGGAACTGGTCCAGAATAAAGTGAATTTTGTCACACCACATGGAAAGTATAAAATGAGAACTGAAAGACAGATTTTAAATAGGTATTATGTTAGACATACCCATGTCAAGTAATGTGGATTTATGAAAATCTTCCTTTACTTTTAGTGCCAGATCACTTATGTAAATAGTTCCTTTTTCAAAACAAATATGAGTGTCTGCAGAATCTTCAAATTTTAAACGGTGAATTTCACCATAAGCAGCATTTCGTATGTGTGCTGTAAAGAAAATAAGGAATCATGAATACAAAAAAATGTGTCTTTAATAATAATGCAGGAGCAATATCATTAAGTGAAGGACATTCCTTCTTTTTAATATTTTCATTCTGATATTCTATTAAAAATAATGAACACAGCTATTATTCACCATATTTAGTGACCACTTTAAAATGATATGAATGAAATGATTATCACCAAAGGTTTTTACTAACAATCACCTTTTAATAGACAGCGAAATTAGAGATATAGAACAAAGGTAAGAATAAGCTGTTGTAATGGGCCACCCTCCTCTAACATTGTATTTTCTTTTATGAATGTAATAGAGGGAAACATTCCACGTGGGAAAAATATATGTAAAAACAAAGATGATGTGACTTACCAAACAAAAGCGCTGGCAGGTCGATAGACACACAAACATACACACAAAATTCTAGCTTTCGCAACCAACGGTTGCCTCGTCAGGAAAGAGGGAAGGAGAGGGAAAGACGAAAGGGTGTGGGTTTTAAGGGAGAGGGTAAGGAGTCATTCCAATCCTGGAAGCGGAAAGACTTACCTTAGGGGGAAAAAAAGGACAGGTATACACTCGCACACACACACATATATCCATCCACACATATACAGACACAAGCAGACATATTTAAAGACAAAGGGTTTGGGCAGAGATGTCAGTCGAGGCGGAAGTGAAGAGGCAAAGATGATGTTGAATGACAGGTGAGGTATGAGTGGCGGCAACTTGAAATTAGCAGAGATTGAGGCCTGGTGGGTAACGGGAAGAGAGGATATATTGAAGTGCAAGTACCCATCTCCGGAGTTCGGATAGGTTGGTGTTAGTGGGAAGTATCCAGATAACCCGGACAGTGTAACACCTTGCCAAGATTTGCTGGCCGCGCACCAAGGCATGTTTAGCCACAGGGTGATCCTCATTACCAACAAACACTGTCTGCCTGTGTCCATTCATGCGAATGGACAGTTTGTTGCTGGTCATTCCCACATAGAATGCGTCACAGTGTAGGCAGGTCAGTTGGTAAATCATGTGGGTGCTTTCACATGTGGCTCTGCCTTTGATCGTGTACACCTTCCGGGTTACAGGACTGGAGTAGGTGGTGGTGGTGGGAGGGTGCATGGGGCAGGTTTTACACTGGGGGCAGTTACAAGGGTAGGAGCCAGAGGGTAGGGAAGGTGGTTTGGGGATTTCATAGGGATGAACTAACAGGTTACGAAGCTTAGGTGGACGGTGGAAAGACACTCTTGGTGTCCGTTTGATGTGGAATGGGTGGCACCTGTCATAATGGAGGTACTGTTGCTTGTTGGTGGGTTTCACACGTCCGTCCACATCAAACCCACCAACAAGCAACAGTACCTCCATTATGACAGCTGCCACCCATTCCACATCAAACGGTCCCTTCCTACAGCCTAGGTCTTCGTGGCAAACGAATCTGCTCCAGTCTGGAATCTCTGAACCATTACATCAACAACCTGACAACAGCTTTCGCATCCTGCAACTACCCTCCCAACCTGGTACAGAAGCAAATAACCAGAGCCACTTCCTCATCCCCTCAAACCCAGAACCTCCCACAGAAGAACCACAAAAGTGCCCCACTTGTGACAGGATACTTTCCGGGACTGGACCAGAACCTGAATGTGGCTCTCCAGCAGGGATACGACTTCCTCAAATCCTGCCCTGAAATGAGATCCATCCTTCATGAAATCCTCCCCACACCACCAAGAGTGTCTTTCCGCCGTCCACCTAACCTTCATAACCTGTTAGTTCATCCCTATGAAATCCCCAAACCACCTTCCCTACCCTCTGGCTCCTACCCTTGTAACTGCCCCCGGTGTAAAACCTGCCCCATGCACCCTCCCACCACCACCTACTCCAGTCCTGTAACCCGGAAGGTGTACACGATCAAAGGCAGAGCCACGTGTGAAAGCACCCACATGATTTACCAACTGACCGGCCTACACTGTGATGCATTCTGTGTGGGAATGACCAGCAACAAACTGTCCATTCGCATGAATGGACACAGGAAGATAGTGTTTGTTGGTAATGAGGATCACCCTGTGGCTAAACATGCCTTGGTGCACGGCCAGCACATCTTGGCGCAGTGTTACACCGTCCGGGTTATCTGGATACTTCCCACTAACACCAACCTATCCGAACTCCGGAGATGGGAACTTGCTCTTCAATATATCCTCTCTTCCTGTTACCCACCAGGCCTCAATCTCTGCTAATTTCAAGTTGCCGCCACTCATACCTCACCTGTCATTCAACAACATCTTTGCCTCTGCACTTCCGCCTCGACTGACATCTCTGCCCAAACTCTTTGTCTTTGAATATGTCTGCTGTGAGCGTGAGCGTGAGCGTGAGCGTGAGCGTGAGCGTGAGCGTGAGCGTGAGCGTGAGCGTGAGCGTGAGCGTGAGCGTGAGCGTGAGCGTGAGCGTGAGCGTGAGCGTGAGCGTGAGCGTGAGCGTGAGCGTGAGCGTGAGCGTGAGCGTGAGCGTGAGCGTGAGCGTGAGCGTGAGCGTGAGCGTGAGCGTGAGCGTGAGCGTGAGCGTGAGCGTGAGCGTGAGCGTGAGCGTGAGCGTGAGCGTGAGCGTGAGCGTGAGCGTGAGCGTGAGCGTGAGCGTGAGCGTGAGCGTGAGCGTGAGCGTGAGCGTGAGCGTGAGCGTGAGCGTGAGCGTGAGCGTGTGCGTGAGCGTGTGCGCTACCTGTCCTTTTTTCCCCCTAAGGTAAGTCGTTCCGCTCCCGGGATTGGAATGACTCCTTACCCTCTCCCTTAAAACCCACATCCTTTTGTCTTTCCCTCTCCTTCCCTCTTTCCTGACGAGGCAACCGTTGGTTGCGAAAGCTAGAATTTTGTGTGTAAGTTTGTGTGTCTATCGACCTGCCAGCACTTTCGTTTGGTAAGTCACATCATCTTTGTTTTTACGTATATTATATTTTCTTTTATAGAAATAACTGATACCATGTATGTATCAGTTCTTGGATAGGTGAATATTACATCAGCTGTCTAACTGAATGAACTTCATGCGATTTTGCATACGGTGTGTTATGTTTCAGGCTAAAATATGTAAAAAGAAATTAATTTGTTAGTGCTCTGTATGTACAAAATGAGGTAGCTAAAACATAGTTTGGTATATTGAGCATTTCGATGCCAAAAGTGACATTCAAGATGGCGGCGATTGAGAAGTTTAGTGAATTTGTTCCTCCAGTTATTTCGAATTTTCAAATGTTATCCGGCATCAATAGCAAGAAGATGATCAACAAAAGTGCTTCGCAAAGTTTCAAGTGTAGTGCCACACAAAAAACCTGCAGTGAAAAATCATCCAAATCAAAATGTAAGTGTGTAACATGTGAAGTCCATCCTGACAAATCAAAACTAGTTGAAACTATTAATTCGTTGCAAGAAATTGTGCGCAGATCCTTGGCAGAAAACAGAGTGTTAGCTGATAGACTCAAATGTCTTGAAAATGATCATGGAAAACTAAAAACCGCCGAGCAGGGCGTAAGTGAATTCGACAGAAATAAAGTGTACACAGTAACCGATGATTCCGTCGCCATTTCAAGTTTTCAAACACATTCTGGGTGTACCGGTAACGCAAACCATTGCGCAATCATTTTGTCGTCTTTAGTAATAAATTCTCCTGCCGTGCTCCAAAAAATGGTAGGCCTATCTACAAAAGTTTAGATCGTGCACCATCTGAAAGAAAAGCCTGTTATTAAGCAAAATGTGGAACCTACACAACAGAGTCTGTGTAAAATAACGTGTGCAGGTATCGTAAATAGTGTATCTTCTTCAGTAATAGCTCAAAAAAACAAATTCGATATCCTACTACAAAACTGTGGTCATTGTGAAAAACAAACTTCTGCTGCATACAGTAAATTTGCTCCCAAGTCCGCAAAGTTAACACAGGTTCATAGTTATCAAAAAAGGTTACCGAATGTGCAAAAACAGAATATATCTACACAGCAAAAACACGTTTCAAAACCTTCTAGCCCCAAAACTGTGATAAACAAAAAAATTTGTGTGCTTGGTGACAGTCATGGATGTGGAATTTCATCACTATTGAAAGATAAATGTAATTTAATGGTAACAGGTTTTGTGAAGCCAGGAGCACAGTTTTGTGAGGTAAATAAACTAACAAACTCTACTGATGTATCTCACTTAAGTAATTGTGATTTTGTCGTGCTGCTAGGTGGTTCAAACGATATATATAGGAATGAAACAAAAGGGTTTGCAAAAGAAATGAAGGAATGCTTAAACAACCTATTACATACAAATGTACTCATTGTTAACATTCCTCATCGTTATGATTTGCCTTCCTGGTCCTGTGTCAACCAAGAAATTTACATTGCAAACAAACTGATATCAGAAATATGTTCTACATTTCATAACATAGAGATAATTGATACATACAATTTAGGAAGAAGATTTCATACAGCTCATGGGCTACATTTAAATGTGTTAGGAAAAGACCAAATAGTAGAAAAACTCCGAAATCATATCCTGAAGAAATCAGCCCCAAGTATCAAGATCGCCAAACAACCACAAATTACAAAATTGTTTAGGCCAAAAACAGAAGCTTTGATGGAAGCAGAACTGTGTCAACCACTCAAAACCATCTCCACTACTGAAAATTGCATGCAAGAAGCCACACACAAAAATAAAATCTCTGCCAATTTTTTAGGGTAAGTGCTGTGTCAGAAATACCTTTAGAAAAGAAAAGAAATTAAACCCTTAACTGAAAAGTCACAAAGTCCATCATTTCTTGTATTACACCATAATGTCCAGTCATTCAGAAATAAGATTCAAATGCTGGAAGTGTTACTTCAGTCTCAAATAAATCCAGATGTAACATGTATTACCGAACACTGGCTGTTTAAAGAAGAAATTCAGTCAACCTCTATTCCAAGGTACTCATTAACAAGCTTTTATTGTAGGAATTTCTCCACACATGGTGGTACTGCTATATTTGTAAAGGACCAGATAAAATTCATTGAGGTAGGCCTAAATGAACAGATTGCACTATCTGAAGATAAGGAATTTGAGCTTTCTATGGTTAAGCTGCCTGAACTAAACTATATAATTATAAATGTATAAAGAGCACCAAATAGTAATATTCCAAATTTTATGACCAAATTAGAAGTTCTGCTGAATACTGTCAGCTCATTAAATATGAGAATAATACTTTGTGGCGATTTTAACATTGATTTATCAAAAAACAGTAATGCTAAACTTGATTTGTTAAACATGACCAAATCCTTTAATATGATCCCCACAAGACACTCTCCAACAAGATCAACAGAGCATACTGAATCAATAATTGATCAAATCTTCGTAACTGATACTGGTTACAAATTCACTGGCGAAGTACTGAGCATGGGGTACAGTGATCATGATGCTCAGCTACTGAGCATTGACATGGAAAATAGTAAAATCAGCCCCAAAAAAGTATTTCAAAGAAGTAACTTTTCAGGTGACAATATTAGGATTTTTAACTTCCTATTAGCTAAGGAAAATTGGGACAGTGTTTACATCCAAACAACTGTTGATAATATGTTCTTAAGATTCCATAACACTTTCCTTTATTACTTTAATACAGCATTTCCTTTTGAAACAAAAACTTCAAGCAATCAAAATAGAAAGTCGTGGGTAACAAAAGGAATCAAAATTTCTAGTGAGAGAAATAGATTTCTCCAATATTGCTCCAAAACATACATAGTCACTGAAGAATTTTCTGACTATTGTAAAGCCTACAAAAAAACTTATCTTAGAGTGATTAGACAGGCAAAACTTTTATGGAATGACAATTTCATAAGAAACTCTTCAAACAAAATGAAAGCTATGTGGAAAGTTATTAAAAAAGAAACTTGTAGTTCAACACCAAAAAGGGAAAACATTTCTCTAACACTTAATGACTCTAAGGTCACAGATCCATACACAGTTGTAAACAATTTCAATGAATATTTCACCTCACTAACAGAAGATCTCATTCAGGAAAACTGCAAGGTATTGTTCTTCAATTCCACCAATACGTCAAACAGCACTAATGCTACAATGTTTGTTTATGAAACAAACCCTGATGAAATTAGGAACATAATAAAATTGTTACCCAATAAAATCTCTAGTGGCTATGATGAAGTACCTGACCTCATATTAAAGGTGTGTGCCCCCCATATAGTAAAGCCATTATCAACCATCTACAACCAATCATTAAAAACTGGCATTTTTCCAGATGCTCTCAAAATAGCTAAAGTCTCACCATTACTAAAGAAAGGTTCCCCTGATTTAGTATCCAATTATAGACCATTATCCATATTAAGAATCTTTTCAAAAAATCCTGGAAAAACTTTATGACAGGCTTATAAATTTCATAAAAAACTACGCACCAATCAGCATTCAACAACATGGTTTTAGTAAATCTTTATCCACCCAGACAGCAATTTTTGAACTGTTGGACCACATACTGAAATCAATTGACCAACATAATATAGCTGCAGGTATCTTCTTAGATCTCTCTAAAGCCTTTGACATACTAGATCATAAAATACTGCTTGCTAAATTGGAAAGAAGAGGAATAAGAGGTGTGGATCACAACTGGCTATGCTCTTACCTACAAAACCGCAGACAGAAGGTATCACTTCAATACTATATTAATGTACAGAATAAAATAAATAACACAGTTTTCCTCTCGGAGGAAAGAACAATAAGATATGGTGTTCCCCAGGGTTCTGTTCTAGGGCCATTACTTTTCCTCATTTACATAGATGATCTTGTTGAACGTATGAGCCCACAAAAAACTATCCTGTTTGCTGATGATACAAGCATAGTGTTGACTGGATCTAGCCCTGAATCCCTTCAGACAATATCTGATAACTCTATGAAAAAACTTTGAGTGGTTTAACAAAAATGGCCTAATTGTTAATAGTGGGAAAACTGTATGTATCAACTTCCATCTAATTCCCACATCCAATCAAAAAACTATCCAAGTAAAGTTAAATAATGATAAAATTGAAAATGTAAATGCAACAAAATTTTTGGGTCTATGGGTCCAACAAAATTTAAAATGGGACACACATACAAACAACTTATCAAAGAAACTCTCATCATTGTGCTATGGACTAAGAATACTAAAATCTACTACAAGTAAATCCACACTAATGCAAGCATACCATCCGCAGTTCCACTGATCGCTCCGCTATGGAATCATCTTTTGGGGAAATTCAACTCACAGCACAAATATATTTAAACTACAAAAAAGAGCATTGAGGATAATCTGTGGCCTCAAAAAGCTGGAATACTGTAAATGTCAATTTATAAAACAATGTTCTAAGCATCCCATCCCTATTCATTCAAGAAACAATCCTATTCACCAGGGAATACCTCTCAAGAACAGGCAAATTAATCCAAAACAATGATATACACGCTCATTATACCAGAGGGCATCAAATTTTTTCAAGGACATCATCATACCAAAAATATATAACTCATCTGGGTGTCGTATTACACAATAAAATTCCAGAACAAATAAAAACTGCTCCAGATCCAATATTTAAAAATAAACTAAAAGCATTTCTGACAAAGTACTGTTTCTATTCAGTACAAGAATTCCAGGAAATGAAAAATTATAAAGTTCCTTTGTAAAATACTGCGATTAGAGTAAAACATTCTGTAGGCAAAATAATAACCTAATTTCTACTATACACAACTATGTTTCAGTTTCACTTGCCCAAATTTTTTAACTCGCTTTTTGAATGTACAAGTACACATTCTATTAGTATTAAAACTTAATTGTCTGTGAAATCTCAATGTTAATTTCATGTTTAATGTAGTTTTTAAATGACATTGTCCTTCTGTTGTGTTTCCAGTTGACATTTTCACTATTCTGTAATCTCAGTGATTATTTGTGTAAATTTAAAGTAGCACTACATTGCCTACATGTTTCTTAGTTCCCCATGTAAATTGTTTGTATTCTCTGTATGTGAAGTTACTATATTCATCAATGAACAATTTTGTGTACATTTTTTTAAATGGCAGTCCATTGCCTATTTTTTTTTTCTCCAAACTACATAATTGTTAAGAAAAATGACTTGTCCTATATCATGTGTACTTTGTACAATATGTGATCCACAGGATAAATAAATAAATAAATACAAATACAATACAGTTAAAATTACTCTACTTTTAAAAAATATTTGTAATTATGAGATTTCTGGCACATTTAAAATTCATATTATTAATTGCACAATCTAACGCTAAGTATTAAATCTATTTCTGGACTCATTATAAAAATGATGATAAAACTTGGTGATGATTCTTCCTTTGTCAAGAAAGTTTGTAAACTCTTTTGCTTTGTAAACTCTCTGGAACATTGTGAGTACCGCAGAATGTTAGTAGTTGTGCGAATGTCGTTGATTAAAATGCAGGCATCTTTCTAATTCTGTCAACAATAATGTGAATTCACCTTCTGAAGTGGAACTGTAACGTTGGTGTGATATAAAAGAATGGCATAAAATAATAAGATATTTATAGCAACAGGCAAATCTTCATCAGTTATTCAGTTCAACAAGAACTCACAACGTTATAAAAATTACAGCCTCAAGAATGTACCCTAGATGCAAGACTTGGAGCCAACAACAATGACATGATGGAGATAAGTAAAAAGTTCTTTTTTTATATCTCATGCCTCTTGAAACTTTCAAACCTTTTGCAAATTATAGAAATATAATAATGATGTGTGGGAGGATAAGATTACTTTGTGTAGTACTGCAAAATTCCTATCCCATGCCAGAAAAGTTACTGCTACACCATGCTATGTAATATCCAACAGTCTTCTTGGAGATCTTTAGTGATTAATCTTCAGGGACAGCTTTGTAATTTAACATAGAAGATAGAAGAATGAAGCTCAGGTCTAATTCAGTAAATAATTACAAAACAGAAATCACTAAAACACAGTGTGTAAAACCTCAGAGATAAATGAAAATGAACAAAAACATAGTTTGCAAGTGTCACAGGAAAGATACTGAACATAATTTCCCTCCGGTTGGTTCTTCAGTGAAACAGAATGGAAGGAACAAATGGTTTTGGGCAGGGAGATGGGGAAGGAGGTCATGTTCAAGGTCTTCAAGCTTCTGTCTACACCTGTTTTGCATATGGTGGGCATCCCTCTGCAGACAATTGTCTACAAATTTAATTTCCCATAAGCTCTGCAACAACTGGAAAATTGTTATATTTTTTTGCGTAGATCATTTTTGGTTGGTTGGTTTGTGGGATTAAAGGGACCAGACTGCTACGGTCATCGGTCTCTTTTTACAAAAACTAAAAACACCCACAGAGAATAAAAATGAACAACAGAAAAGACGGCAGACGACACAAGACAAGAAAGACAGACAGACATAAATCAGACAAAATGAATTAAAATTACACAGTGCGACGGTGTTTGGCCGAGCATAGAGAGAAAAAGGAAAAGCCAACCACCGAGAAATATATTAGAAACTCAGTCTAAAACCGTAGGGAAAAGGCCAGAATCAACACTAAATAAAGAGAAACACTTAGAGCAAATGAAAAAAGCCCCCTGCCTGAATAAAATGCAAAACTAAACCTGCTATAGCAGAGTCATCAGTTAAAAGGGCAGGGAGCATATCAGGCAGCACAAACGCGTGCCTGAGCACAGCTAAAAGTGGACAGTCCAACAAAATGTGGACCACTGTCAATGCTGAGCCGCAGCGACAGAGAGGGGGGTCCTCACGGCGCAACAAGTGGCTGTGCGTCATCCGTGTGTGCCCAATGCGCAGTCGGCAGAGGATGACAGACTCCTTGCGAGAGACTCGCAAGGAGGTGCGCCACACAGCAGTCGCCTCCTTGATGGCACGGAGTTTGTTAGGGGTGGTCAGACCACGCCATTCAGCATCCCATAGCACAAAAACTTTGCGGCGTAAGACTGCACGCAAATCAGTCTCCGGGGGGCCAATGTCCAGAGATGGTTTACTGGTGGCCTCTTTCGCCAGTCGGTCAACGTTTTCATTGCTGGGTATCCCAACATAGCCTGGGGTCCACATTAAGACCACAGATCGGCCGCAATAGGCAAGAGTATGCAGGGACTCCTGGACAGCCATCACCAGACGAGAACGAGGGAAATACTGGTCGATAGCTAGTAAACAGCTCAGGGAGTCGCTACAGATAACAAAGGACTCACCTGAGCAGGAGCGGATATACTCGAGGGCATGAAAGATGGCGACCAGCTCAGCAGTGAAAATGCTGCAGCCAGCCGGCAAGGATCATTGTTTGTAAACGGTCCCCTAGGGTTAGAGGATAACCAACACAACCAGCAACCATTGAACTGTCAGTGTAAACAATGCCAGAGCCCTGATACATGGCGAGGATGGAATAAAAGCGGCGGCGGAAGGCTGCCAGAGGGACTGAGTCCTTCGGGCTCTGTGCCAAGTCGAGCCGAAGGCAAGGGCGAGGAACACACCAAGTGTGTGTATGCAGAGGGGCCCGGAAAGGAGGTGGAACAGGGAAAATCCCAAGCCTGGAGAGAAGCTCTCGGATGCGGACCACAATCGTACAACCTGATTGGGGCCGACGTTCTGGGAGATTGAAGACTGACTGTGGGAACGGGAGATGATAATTTGGATAACTGGGGAAGCTACAAACATGGGCAGCATAAGCGGCCACCAAATGTTGGCGCCTTAATCGCAGTGGAGGGACACCTGCCTCCACAAGTATGCTGTCCACAGGGCTTGTCCAAAAGGCACCAGTGGCAAGTTGTATTCCGGTGTGTAGGATTGGGTCCAGCACCCGCAACGCAGATGGGGATGCTGAGCCATAAGCCAGGCTCCCATAATCCAGACGAGACTAGATTAATGCCTGGTAGAGCCGTAAGAGGCTAGATCGGTCGGTGCCCCAGCTAGTGTGGCTCAAGCATCGCAGAGCATTTAGATGCCGCCAACACATCTGTTTAAGTTGCCGAATATGAGGCAACCGAGTCAACCGGGCATCAAAAACGACACCCAAAAACCTATGTGACTCCACCACAGCAAGAAGTTCGCCATCAAGGTAAAGCCATGGCTCCGGATGAACAGTGCGTCACCGGCAGAAATGCATAACGCAGGTCTTGGCAACCATAAACTGAAAGCCATGCACAACAGCCCAAGACTGCGCCTTGCGGATAGCGCCCTGCAGCTGACGTTCAGCAGCTGCAATGCCATTAGAGCTATAGTGGCTCTGAGCACTATGCAACTTAAGTTCTGTGGTCATCAGTCACCTAGAACTTAGAACTAATTAAACCTAACTAACCTAAGGACATCACACACATCCATGCCCGAGGCAGGATTTGAACCTGCGACCGGAGCGGTCGCTCGGCTCCAGACTGTAGCGCCTACAACCGCACAGCCACTCCGGCCGGCTAGAGCTATAGTAAAGGCAGAAGTCATCAGCATACAAGGACGCTGAGACAGATGTTCCCACCGCCGCAGCGAGCCCGTTAATTGCTATTAAAAACAGGCACACACATAAAACACATCCCTGTGGCACCCCGTTCTCCTGAACTTGGGAGGAACTATGAGAGGCCGTGAGTTGCACACAGAAGGTACTATGCGCAAGAAAATTGTGAATGAAAAACTGCAGCAGACCCCGAAGACCCCAATCATGAAGTGTAGAGAGGATGTGATGGCGCCACATAGTATCATACGCCTTCCGCATGTCGAAAAAGACAGCGACCAGGTGCTGATGTTGGGCAAAGGTCATACGGATGGCCGACTCCAGGCTCACCAGATTGTCAGCGGCAGAGCGGCCTTTACGGAACCCACCCTGAGACGGAGCCAAGAGGCCCCTTGACTCGAGTATCTAACTAAATCGCCGGCTCACCATCCGTTTGAGCAACTTGCAAAGAACTTTGGTGAGGCTAATGGGGCGGTAGCTGTCCACCTCCGAAGGGTTCTTGTCAGGTGTCAAAATGGGGATAACAATGCTTTCCCGCCATTGCGACGGAAACTCACTGTCGACCCAGAGACGGTTGTAAAGGTCAAGGAGCCGTCGCTGGCAGTAGACTGAAAGGTGTTTCAGCATCTGACAGTGGATGCGATCTGGCCCAGGAGCAGTATCAGGTCAAGCGATTAGGGCACTGTGAAATTCCCACTCACTGAATGGAACATTGTAGGATTCAGGATGGTGGGTGAGAAATGAAAGGCTCCGACGTTCCATCCGCTCTTTAATGGAGCGGAAGGCCAGTGGGTAATTGGAAGAAAAGGAACTAAGAGCAAAACGCTCTGCCAAGCTGTTGGCAATTTCGTCAGAGTCTGTACAAACTGCTCCATTCAGTGAGAGCGCAGGGACGCTGACAGGGGTCCGATAGCCATAGAGGCATTGGATCTTGGCCCAGACCTGCGATGGAGAGACATGGAGGCCAATGGTGGACACATACCACTCCCAGCACTCCTGCTTGCTATGGCGGATAAGGTGGCGGGCTCGCGCACGCAGTTGTTTGAAGGCAATAAGGTGTTCTATGGAGGGATGTCGCTTGTGATGCTGGAGTGCCCGCCGGCGATCTTTAATCGCTTCAGCGATCTCAGGCGATCACCAAGGCACAGTCCTCCGCCAATGGGACCCAGAAGAATGGGGAATGGCAGATTCTGCGGCGGTAACGATGCCGGTGGTGACCGAGTGAACCACCGCATCAATGTCGTCATTAGAGATAGGCTCAATAGCGGCAGTGGAGGAGAACAAGTCCCAGTCAGCCTTATTCATAGCCCACCTGCAAGGGCACCCAGAAGACTGACGCTGTGGCAGTGACAGAAAGATTTCAAAGTGGTCACTGCCACACAGGTCATCATGCACTCTCCATTGGACAGACGGTAGAGGCTAGGGCTGCAGATCGAAAGGTCGATGGCGGAGTACGTGCCATGCGCCACACTGAAGTGCGTGCAGGCACCATCATTTAAAATTGAAAGATCGAGCTGTGCCAATAAATGCTCAATGGTGGCACCTCGACCTGTCGCCACTGACCCACCCCACAGAGGGTTATGAGCATTGAAGTCGCCCAGTAACAAAAAAGGTGGCGGCAATTGGGCTATCAGCACAGCCAGGACATGCTGCGCGACATCACCATCCGGTGGAAGGTAAAGACTGCAGACAGTAACAGCCTGTGGCGTCCACACCCAAACAGTGACGGCCTCTAAAGCTGTTTGTAGAGGGATAGATTCGCTGTGAAGAGAGTTAAGGACATATATGCAGACGCCACCAGACACCCTTTCATAAGCTGCCTGGTTCTTATAATAACCCTGATAGCCATGGAGGGCGGGAGTTCGCATTGCTGGAAACCAAATTTCATGAAGAGCAATGCAGAAGGAAGGGTGAAGGCTGATAAGTTGTCGGAGCTCAGCTAGATGGTGGAAGAAACCGCTGCAGTTCCACTGGAGGACGATATTGTCCATGGCTGAGAAAGGCATGAAGGGACTAGGGAGGCAGATTACGCCTCCTGGGCCCCTGCTGCTACCGAGTCACTACCTGTGGAACAGCTATCCATTGCGTCTGAGGGACTGGCGAGATCCAGGTCCTCAGCGGACGCCAGAATCTCCACCTCGTAATCGCTCATATTTCCGCCTAGTCTCGGGGCAGGTCAGGCGGTCCAGGGTCTTTTATTCCATTATCTTCCTTTCTTTCTGGAATATCCTACAGTCCGGTGAGCATGGGGAATGGTGTTCTCCACAGTTAACACAGATAGGACATCCACAATCTCGACACGTGATGCCGGAAGTACAGCGAGAGGACATGTGCCCAAACTTTCAGCATTTAAAACACCGCATTGGAGGAGGGATATATGGCTTCACATCATAACAGTAAACCAACACCTTAACCTTTTCGGGTAGGACATCACCCTCGAAGGCCAAGATGAAGGCACCAGTGGCTACCTGATTATCCCTCAGACGCCAATGGATGTGCCAGATGAAGTGAACACCTCGTCGCTCTAGGTTGGCACGTAGTTCATCGTCGGACTGCAGAAGAAGATCTCTGTGGAAGATAATACCCTGGACCATGTTGAGACTCTAATGGGGCATGATGCTAACTGAAACATCCCCCAACTTCTCACAAACGAGCAACCTCCGTGACTGGGCAGAGGATGCTGTTTTGATGAGTACTGACCCAGAGCGCATTTTGGACAAGCCCTCCACCTCCCCGAACTTGTTCTCTAAATGTTCCACAAAAAACTGAGGCTTGGTTGGCATAAAAGATTCTCCAACAACCCGCGTACAGACAAGGTACCGGGGTGAATAATCTCCACTGCTGTCTTTAGCCATGCGTTCCTCCCATGGAGTGACCAGGGAGGGAAATGATCTCTGGTCATATTTCTTGCCGTTGAGGTTAGACCTCAATCACTTAGAGACTGCTGGTGGAGGTCCACCAGCGAGAGATGATGTACCACGCTTCATTGCGCTGATGCCACCCACTCTGACCAGGGGCTCTCCCCACGGGCGCCACCCAGCTGCAGTAAAGACCACCTGGCAGGATGGCCTTTGCCGGAAGTCCTGATGCCCCAGAGAGATAGGCATCTACTCCTCGGCATATGCGGGGAGGTAACAGCTCAGGCATCAGCAGTGCGATCCCTGTGTAGTCAGGGGGCTACCACCAAAAGGGTACATGACAACCCCACCACAACAGACTGGCTACTGTGCTGGATGTCGGGTGTCGAAATATCCATGTACATCATGAGGGCAAAGATGGAAGTGCACAATGGAGGGAATGTATGCTACCCGGAACACACTGCAGGGGATGTGCCCGGAAGCTCGATGTAAGTCCAACTCCATGACAATATCGGGTGTGCCAGATCTTAGGGCAAGATGGATTTAAGATGCACCACGTAAGGCGTCCTTCCCCAAATGGTACGCACTAACGGAAAATTTGGAATGGTAGTGGTCAAACCCCGTAGGAGACCATCACAAAGACCGAAACAGTTGAGACTCCTTTTTGTCGCCTCTTACGACAGGCAGGAACACCGCGGGCCTATTCTTACCCCCGAACTCGCAGGGGGGAGATGATTTTTAACTATTTGACAATCAATATCATGAATGACATGCTATTTTGTATCAAGAGCTGCATTGATGACATTTTCCTGTGACTTGGCACTAATAAACATGTAAAAACATAGTTAGAGGGAAGCTTGTGTAAGCAACACTTTCACTTGCATAAAGAGATGAATTAGAAATCCAGAACAGGGACAGACCTACAAATATCTTGGTTTTGACAAGAATGGAAAGAAAACTTAAGGAATGATGCAGTTGAGTGAGCCAGGACTACAAAGCAAATTTAAGAGCAAGAACTGCTCTCAGTTCTTAGCTGGTAAATTCAAAACCATAATATGTCTCCAGAACAGAACATGGAAAAATTAAATTGCCTATAAATTATATGACATAATAAATGGAACTATACTCCCCAGAGATGGCACTGAGATGGTGTTACATGCAAGGAAGATCACAAAATCAAAGAGAAATAGATGCATCACATTATAAGACCATAGTTAGACTATGTAGATAAGTGTATCATCTGAAGACACTTTCGTGTTTCAAATAAAGGCATCTGACATGTAAAATCTCATATGACCCTCATATTTCTTGTGCAACGTAAGGATATTTCTGATGTCCACAGTGAAATTGGTATCAGTGATCATGAGGCAGTTTAAGCATCAGTGGTTACCAAAATACACTATTGGGGGAAAAATGGGATATCCTCAAGGACTGTGTACTATGGAACCAGGATCTAAAATATGATAATGAAGAGGGGTGTAGTGTTAGTGATTTGTTTGTCATGGTCGTTGGTGATCTGCTGGTGCTCAGCCTGTGTCCTCTGTTTTGAATCTGCAGACAGCAATTGTGCCAAGTTTACAGGTGAATAGTGTTTGCAACATTCATTCTAGGATACAATCATGCTCCACTGAAGAGTGCATACTTCTGTCGAACAACTTCTGCCATTTGAACTGCCTCATATTGTGGGACTGTGGGATGCTGGATGGCTGTATTGAGGTTACTGCCCATGTAGGGCACAGCATTCCAGCAGTCTGTTAGGGCTTTTAGCAGTGGCCTGTAGACCAGGTTCAGAATGTCCACATAGCACAGACACATATCAAGATCAACACATTGTGTTAACAGTGGTTGCAGACTGATCATCGTACAGGACCATTGGGAGCCATTTGCTTGCAGCAGGACTATGATCAAGCCTCTCACTGGGCTACCATTGACACCACTAAACTGCCAAGCACAGCTACTCTGGTGTCGTGCGAGCTGATTGGAAAGTGAAATGGTGCTCTGTTGTCCTCAGTGATTAGAGTAGGTTCTGCCTGTATGTGTATGATGGACATGTGTATGGCATAGACCTGGTGAGCAGTCTATTCCAAAGCCCTTTTACCCATGACACACAGTTCCTGCCCCAGGCTTCATGGTGTGGCAGGCATCAGTTACAACTTGTTGTCATATTTGGTGTTTCTACAGTGTTAAGTAACCAGTGCTCACTATACTGCAGAGGTTTTTGTACCTGTGCTACTGCCATTTCTTCAACAGAGAGGTGATGTGCTTTTCCAATAGAACAATGCATGGCCACATATGGTTGCTGCAACATAACATGCTCTTTTTTGTAAACAATAGTGTCCTGGCCACCAAAATTACCAAACCTCATGTCAGCTGAACATACATGAACATGCCAAAGTGGGAACTTACTTTTTCTCCACAGCCTGCAAGAAGGTTGCTACATAAGATTGGGACACACTATCACATAATATCATTTGGTACCTTTATGATCACTTGCGCAAGAGAATACACACCTTTATTATTGCCAGAGAAGGCTATACTGTGTACTGATTGTACTGACTGGATGGTTTGGGCACACTTTTCTGTGATGTATGTTTTATTTGATCTGAATTTGTTGTCATACACTTCTACAAAAATGAACTACATGTTGCATCATTTGTCAGTAAAATGACCATGTTAAAGGCATCACATTTTTCACTAGTGGTAACAAGAACAAATAAAAAGATTTACATGTTCAGTAAATTAGATAAAGAGACAGTAGTATAATTAGATGTTGAAGGTATTTTCATCAGTCATCTAGAAAATCAGATATTTGAAAAGATAACCACTAATGAAAGTTTTAAAATCATATATTGGTACAGATATGTGGATGACTTTATATGTCTGATAGATGAGCCCAATGGAAAAATAGATGAACTGCAATCTGAAATCAACGAAGCACATCAGAACATAAAATTCACACTTGAAGAAAAGGGAAAGAAATCAAATCCTTTTGACATAATAAAAAAAAGAGGAAACATACATTTAACATGTTATAAAACTGGCAGCCATAGCCACAATAATACATACATTCCACATCAAATCATCCCCACAACCAGAAGCTTGCACCACAAAGACACATTAAGCAGGATTCCACTCATCAAGAGAAACTATGAAAAAGAAATGAGTACAAATAGCTAGGAACATTGCATATGACACACATGTAGTACACAGACTCAATCAAAAAATAAAAACTAATGCAAAACAAACACAGCACTTCCAGGATACAAGATAACTCACAAGCTAAAAACTTACAAACACACACAATGACAACATCACACAGAAAAGAAGCAGATGATACATTGCGACTTACACAAATTAATACATAGAGTTGCAAACATACTAAAGAGGCAGGACTTCCAAATAGCATACAAGACTGGGCAAACCCTCCAATTGCACCTAAGCCATCCAACAACCAAGAGGGATAAATTCCAGGGATCAGGAATATATAAACTTGAATGTCAAAGATGTGATGCAGTATACACAGGCATCACATCTAGGAATTTTAAAAAAATTTAAAACACGGTTAAAAAAATTAGAAAAAGAAAACTGGGTGTCTGAATTACAAAACAAACCACCCTATATTTTCAGAAAATTTAAAACATCATGACATGGAACAAGAAATGAAAATAATGAGAATAAACAACCATGGAAAATACCTTATACAAATGCAAGAAAACTTTCACATTCATAAAATCATTGCTGAAAACAAACATATGATAAATGAGCAAACACACATCAGTGCAGGCTCCCTACTACACTTAATAAAAGAAACATATCACAGATACTTCAAACATTACACTCTAAAGTTGGCAATAACATTCGATCTTTGGCAAAAACATCCGACAGTCAGCAACACAAACCAAAACATTAAAACATTGCATCAAAACAAGTATTCAGTTCCTAGTGCTGTGAAATGTGGAAAAATCCCAAGTAACAATTATAAGAAGAGGAACAGCACCAAAAATGGAACAAACATAGTATGTAAAAATTTGTCACACAACCTTGTAAGTAGAATTTAAAATATTACTACGTCTTAGCAAAAAGCAACGACCAGTGCTGTTTATATCCTATAGTTACATTGCCCCAAAATGTGAAGTAATTAGTAAAAATATGTTCAATTTACAGGTCACTGAAGATGCCTTGCAGAGAATAAAGCAAGAGAATGGCAGGAAAATGTGTTTCATTAAGTTGCAGTTGGATGCTCTAAAAAGAAAAATGATCAATATACCATCGCAATAGGTTCAATGATAAAGCCTGGAAAGTCACTTCTGGTGCTTTTCTTAGGCTGATGGAGAAAGGTGTAAACAGTTGGTTTGATTTTGACAAATTACACAATAAGAGGGGTAGATTTCTGTGCCCTGTTACCTTTTTACTGAGAAGCCATGACAAGCAAACCATTCCAACACTTGTCCAATTTAATTATAAAATTTACTCTACAGCCACTGATAGGATTGAGTGATGGGAAAGTGCTGTTTTTGTGGATGATGATTATGATGATGATGATGGGTTTAAAGGGCCTGAACATCTTTGTTATCAGTGCCTTATTTCACTAGAAATTTAGATAAAGTTATGTGAAACAAGAAAAGGGGAACAGTCAGCAGCAGAGTCTGTGACATTATTATTATTATTATTATTATTATTGTTGTTGTTGTTGTTGTTGTTGTTGTTGTTGTTGAAGACTTGCATGACATTAGCTTAAGGCTGATTGTTAAAAGTAAAATAAAACCCAAGTCGCTAGAAACTACAGCTGATCACTGAAAGATGCACCCAGAATAGTCATCACAGTCAGAATGACTAAAATAGGAGTGAGAAAATTAAGAAAGTAGGGACACTGCACATAAATAAAAGGTGTATATAAAAATTTAAAAATGCCTGACATTCCAGAGGGGGAGGCATCTTGAGGTCACTTGGGCAACATGACACAGGGAGATGTGCTTCCCCCATATTTGCTTCTGACACCAAATGTTAAGATGCATTAAATTTTGTTATAACATCTGCTCTTAACCCATCATCCACAGATATGTGTGGTAATCAGGTAGACAAGTGATTTTGTCAGTGATAGGTTATACCTCGATTGTACCCTTGATTTCTCTTAACTTTTTGAGGGTTGTAGAAGCCTATGATTCCACATGCCAGATTTTCAAGATTTGATGTCACAGTTGCAATTGTAGGTCTTGTGTCCAGTACTCCATGTGCAAGATTGTCTTCTGTCGTTACTTCTTTAGCTAATTTATTGGTGAGGTCAATTTCCAGAGTACCCATGTGGCTTAGTGTCCAGATGAATGTTACGGTGGTTCCAGAGTTGCTGGGGTCACCTGCTATGTGTTGGATGTTAGCAACGAAAATGTTTCCGGGGTAGCACTGAGATATGCCTTTTAAGCATCTCGTCAAGTCACTATAAACCAGGAAGTCTCTTTCAAGAGTTTTCGTGTATTGTAGAGTCTGTGATATGGTGAGCAACTCTGCAACATACTCACTGCATGCACTCAGCAAAGAACACTTCTCATAACCCACATATGCAAAAGCACAACCAACTCTGTTGTTAACTTTTGATCCATCTGTGTAGATTGATGATTAATCTTAACAGTCTTTGAGAATTGAATGGAATATGCCTCTGAGAATGGTGGGGTCAGCATTTTCTTTAGGGCCACAGAAGAGATATACCTGAATCATAGGACTAAGTGCATGCCATTGAGGTGCTGGAAGGGGTTTCTATGTAAACAGACAAAAGGCAGTAGTTGGAGGTCTTTGCCTGGAGCCTCCAATTATCTGGCTGGTCTACCCATTTTTGGACAATCTGTAAATATTATGAACTGTTGGATGTGAAACAGAATTGAATAATCTGATGTGTAGGCTTCAGTTCTTATAGGGAATTAGCAACTTTCTAGCTTCATAGATTAAGAGATAATTAGTAGGCTTAATTTAAAGTTGTTTGTTCACTTCCTTGTGATACATTGCACCAGCCAAAATGCAGCCCTAGTGCGAATGCTGTTCTCAAGCACAGGATTCAGTAAGCAACTTGAAGTCACTGACTACTTCAAACAATTGGCAGCTGCTGCAAATCAATGTATTGGTAGAGTTTCTGAGAGTCGTGTACCTGTGATACCTATACCAGAAGTACCTCAAGTCCTATGCACTGCAGTGGATCTTGTCTCCTATGTAGAAAGTAGAGGATCTGTCATTACTCATCCACTTGACTGCGAATGGCATATTAATGGTACATCTAGGCATCCTGTACAAGGTGGATGGGGACCAGGGAGGACTCAGAGTATTGTACCAATCACCCAAATCAACAAGTTTGAGTTGCTATCTTTCACTGAAACTGTGCCAGTGGGACTCACTTCACTTGTTTTGGGGAAATCTGTTTTGTCCATGTCAGTAGGAGACAAGCACAAAAGGCTAGGGTCTATTAATTGTCAGCACTGCAAATGTACAGTGGATGATAATACCCCTTAGAGAAATGGCAGCAACAGACAGGAAAAAAACATCAAGTGCACTCAATTTGTATGCCTGTGGGCCTCATTCAGGATGTTTAAGAGGTTATTCCAGCAGCCACTGAGGGAACAGCATGCAACCAACTGCCGATTGCGGTGCACATTGGAACAAATGATGCCCCTGATCTTGCCTCCGAGGTCCTTCTTGGTTCATTTCAGCGACTGGCAGAGAAGGTTGCGAAGATGAACCTTGCACATGGAGTTTCAATGAAGCTCACAGTTTGTAGCATTTACCCAGAATTGATCATACCCCTTGGGTTCCAAGTTGATTGGAAGGATTGAAGCAGATACTTTAAAGGTTCTGTGAAAGCTAGGCTGCAACTTTCTGAATTTGCGCCATGGGACTGAGAACTGTAGGGCTGCCCTAAATATGTCAGGTGTGCACTACACATCAGAGGCCACTACTCAGGTAGCTGACTGTGTGGGGTGCACATAAGGGTTTTTTGATTAGACAATTCTCCATCCAATCCAGATAACAACAACTGTAGGAAATCCAGATGTGTCAGTGAAAGACTGAAAGAAATGGTTCCTACAGGTGATAGTATTAAAATCCAAATCGTAAACTGTCAAGGCATTCACGACAAAATGCCAAACTTCGAAATTCTAATGAAAAGCAGTGAAGCTCACATAATACTAAGTACAGAAAGCTGGATGAAACTGAAATTGATACCAAGATTTTCGAGCAAAATTTAAGTGCATATTGAAAGGATAGGCAAATGGGAAATGTAGATGATGTATTTGTTGCAGTATACAAGAAATTCAAATTCACTGAGGTTGAAATTGAAGCTTCATGTGGGATTGTTTGAGCAAGACTCAGTATGAGGCATGGGGACAAAATGTTAACTGGAGCCTTCTACTGTGCATCAGACTTGTCTCCTGATATAACCAGAAACTTTAGAGTTCCCCAGTCATACTGTGATCATTGGTGGAGACACTTAGTCATCCAACAATTAATCAATGAGGAACTTGAAACTTTCAGCATAGGGAAAGAGTATCAGAGGAGCTCTGACTCAGGTTTAAAAGAATAGTTGACCATGCACTTGACAGACGTGTACCAAGTAGAAGAGTTCATAAAGGGAGGGAACCTCCAGGTTATGTATACAGTCACTGTCAAGAAACTTTTAAGGAAATAGAGATTACTGCATAATAGATGTAAAACGAAGTGTATGGCTATAGATAGATAGATGCTGAATAAACCAATTTGGCTGTCAAGAGAGAGCAAAGCTTGATGCCTTCAATGACTAAAATAGCATAATATTGTCAAGTAATCTTTCACAGAACCCAAAGAAGGCTGTCAGTGGCACCAAAGTTAGTGTCCAGTCCCTAGCGGACGAGACAGGATCTGCAATTGAACGTAGCAAAGTAAAACGGAAAATGCTTAACTCTGTTGTAAAATTTTCTTCTACAAAGGAAAACTCAGGAGAATTGCCCCAATGTAATCCTTGTACCACTGAAAAGATGAATGAAGGAAGTAAGTATTAGTGTCAGTGATGGTGAAAAACACCTGAAATCTTTAAAACTGAACAAAGCTCCCAGCCCCAATGGAATCTCTGTCAGATTCTGTCTGAATTTGTGGCAGAGTTTGCCCCCTCTTCTAACTACAATCTGTCATAGATCCTTGGAACAAAAAACCATGCCCAGTTCATGGAAAAAGGCACAGGTCACACCCTTCTACAAGACAGGTAGTAGAAGGGGTCCACAAAGCTACAATCCGATATCCTTGACATCCATTTGTTGTAGAATTTGTTCTAAGATTCTGAGCTCAAACATAATAAGGATCGATCAGAATGACCTTCTCAATGCTAAGCAGCATGGATTTTGAAAAAATCAATCATGCGAAACCCAACTTGCACTTTTCTCACATGACATACTGAAATCTTTGGATCAAGGCAATTACACAGATGCAGTATTTCTTGATTTTCGAAAAGAATTTGGCTCAGTACCACACCTATACTTGTTGTATCAAGTGAAATTTGTGACTGGATTGTGAACTTTTTGGCAGGGAGGACACAGCATGTTCTCTTGGATGGGGAGTCACTGTAAGATGTAGAAGTAACTTCAGTTGTGCCCCAGGGAGTGTGTTGGGATCCTTGCTGCTCATATTTTATATTAATGTCCCTGCAGACAATATTAATAATACAATCAGGTTTTTGCAGATGATGCAGTTACCTATAACTAAGTACTATCTGAAAGAAGCTGCATAAATATTCAGCCACATCTTGATAAGATTTTATTATGATGCAGAGATTTGAAACTTGCTGTAAGTGTTCAGAAGTGTAAAATTTTACATTTTACAAAATGGAAAAATGTAGCCTATGGCTAATATCAATTTGTCACTGCTGGAATCAGCCAACTCATACAAATACTTGGGTGTAGCAGTTTGTAGGGATATGAAATGGAATGATCACATACATTCAGTTGTGGGTAAAGCAGGTGGTAGACTTCGGTTTATTGGGTAGAATACTGGGAAAGTGAATCAGTCTATAAAGGAGATTGCTTACAAATCACTCATGTGAATTGTTCTAGAATGTTACTGAAGTGTGCGAGACCCATATCAGATAGGACAAATGGGGGATATTTAACGTATACAGAGAAAAGCAGCATAAATGGTCACAGGTTTGTTTAATTCATGGGAGAATGTTACAGAGATACTGAAGGAACTGAACTGGAAGACTCTTGAAGATAGATGTCAACTATCCCAAGAAAGCTCATTAACAAAGTGTCAAGAACTGGCTTTAAATGATGACTGTAGGAAATTACTGCAAACCTCTATGTATCACTCCTATGGAGATCATGAAGACAAGATTAGAATAATTACTGCATGCACAGAGGCATTAAAAAATCATTCTTCCCATGCTCCATATACACTCCTGGAAATTGAAATAAGAACACCGTGAATTCATTGTCCCAGGAAGGGGAAACTTTATTGACACATTCCTGGGGTCAGATACATCACATGATCACACTGACAGAACCACAGGCACATAGACACAGGCAACAGAGCATGCACAATGTCGGCACTAGTACAGTGTATATCCACCTTTCGCAGCAATGCAGGCTGCTATTCTCCCATGGAGACGATCGTAGAGATGCTGGATGTAGTCCTGTGGAACGGCTTGCCATGCCATTTCCACCTGGCGCCTCAGTTGGACCAGCGTTCGTGCTGGACGTGCAGACCGCGTGAGACGACGCTTCATCCAGTCCAAAACATGCACAATGGGGGACAGATCCGGAGATCTTGCTGACCAGGGTAGTTGACTTACACCTTCTAGAGCACGTTGGGTGGCACGGGATACATGCGGACGTGCATTGTCCTGTTGGAACAGCAAGTTCCCTTGCCGGTCTAGGAATGGTAGAACGATGGGTTCGATGACGGTTTGGATGTACCGTGCACTATTCAGTGTCCCCTCGACGATCACCAGTGGTGTACGGCCAGTGTAGGAGATCGCTCCCCACACCATGATGCCGGGTGTTGGCCCTGTGTGCCTCGGTCGTATGCAGTCCTGATTGTGGCGCTCACCTGCACGGCGCCAAACACGCATACGACCATCATTGGCACCAAGGCAGAAGCGACTCTCATCGCTGAAGACGACACGTCTCCATTCACGCCTGTTGCGACACCACTGAAGGCGGGCTGCACGATGTTAGGGCGTGAGCGGAAGACGGCCTAACGGTGTGCGGGACCATAGCCCAGCTTCATGGAGACTGTTGCGAATGGTCCTCGCCGATACCCCAGGAGCAACAGTGTCCCTAATTTGCTGGGAAGTGGCGGTGCGGTCCCCTACGGCACTGCGTAGGATCCTACGGTCTTGGCGTGCATCCGTGCGTCGCTGCGGTCCGGTCCCAGGTCGACGGGCACGTGCACCTTCCGCCGACCACTGGCGACAACATCGATGTACTGTGGAGACCTCACGCCCCACGTGTTGAGCAATTCGGCGGTACGTCCACCCGGCCTCCTGCATGCCCACTATACGCCCTCGCTCAAAGTCCGTCAACTGCACATACGGTTCACGTCCACGCTGTCGCGGCATGCTACCAGTGTTAAAGACTGCGATGGAGCTCCGTATGCCACGGCAAACTGGCTGACACTGACGGCGGCGGTGCACAAATGCTGCGCAGCTAGCGCCATTCGATGGCCAACACCGCGGTTCCTGGTGTGTCCGCTGTGCCGTGCGTGTGATCATTGCTTGTACAGCCCTCTCGCAGTGTCCGGAGCAAGTGTGGTGGGTCTGACACACCGGTGTCAATGTGTTCTTTTTTCCATTTCCAGGAGTGTATGAATGGAAAAGGAAGGAACCCTAATAACTGATACAGTGGGATGTACCCTCTGCCATGCACCTCATGGTGGTTTGCAGAGTATAGGTGTAGTTGTAGAGAGACAGTGACTGCGTAGTTCACCAAGACTTTCTGGCATCTGAATCAGCTTCCATCAAGAGACTGTCCATGGGGATCATATGGAAGACTCCAGTTGCCAAACACACCTCACCAGGATGGACAGGGTCTAACACTGAGAACTGATGGTGCTGCAGACCTGTAGGCAACACATCCATAGTCCCGGAAAGCTATAATCAAAGCTTCATGGAACTGTACAGCTGTGTGGTCCGTGCTTGGGAAGTGCTGCTGAAAAATCTGAGGGTGTTACAATTCCTCATGCAGTCACCTTGAACTGGTATACATGTGGTAACCTCATTAAGTTACAGTCAAATAAAGGCCTAAAAACTTAAAAGTTACTGAGGTTAAGTTTAGTGTGAGCACAGACAGTCTTGAATCAACAAAAGTGCAGTATATCAGCTTTAATGGGAGAAAATTTATATCCATGAGTCAAGGCCCAGTTATGTACTTTCTGTATGGCCCCTCTGAAGCTGGCACTGTGCTGCATATGACGTAGATCTGGAATACAGGTAAATGTTGTCAAACACACAAGACAATGGGACTTTGGATTCCACACCAGTCACAATACTACTGTTTGCAGTGACAAAGAGTGACATACACAGAACTGATCCTGGAGGGGCCCTAGTTTTGTGTTCATACTGGATATGATATTCTGGATAAAATGGGTAAGCACACACAGAAGGGCTATTCTTGCTGTGTAGACAGGATGTGACAGCACCAGGTGGAATCATATGCATTCCGCAGGTCAAAAAGTAAAGCTGTCAGGTGATGGAAATTTGCTAAAGGATTGTGCACTGCAGATTACAGATGAATTTGTTGGTCCGTGGGAGACCAGAGTGCATGAAGCCCAATTTGAAATTGCAATAAATGTCCTCTGTCTTCCAGGCACAAACAGTTATCAATTGGATCATTCTTTCAAATTATTTACTTAGCCAGGTTGTTAGAGGGACTTGTCAATAACTAGTCAAAATTTGAGGGTCTATTCCCAGTTTTAGGATAGAAAAATCTTACCATCCCACCACTGAGGAGTAATCTCTCCTTCCCAGCAAATATGATCAAAAAACTCTAGGATTTGTTTATGCTGACATTGCTGAATTCAACATTTTATTGTCAGTTTTATCTGGTCCAGGTCTTCTGTTTTGACGTTCTGCCAAAACACTGCATAACTTTCATTCACTAAACAAAGCACAGTACACTATGAAGCCTTGTGCATGGAAGGATACATAGTTTCACATCACCAGGCATTTCTGGGTCAGGACATCAGGGTGGTAGCTATTGCATGTGCACACTTTGGCAGTGTGTGCTCTGAAAGATTCAGTAATGACTGCAGGATCATTACAGATGTTAATATTGAGAGAGACCTCAGGAACTGCTGTGAATGGTGGGTGGCCACAAATGTGGCAAAGTTTAGTCCATACTTGAGACAATGAGGTATGGGCTCTCATACGTGATACATACTGTTCCTAACACTCTTGCTTTCTCTTTTTTTATCAGAAACTGTGCCTTCACTTTTAAGTCTCTTGAATTTGGTTAAATGTTTCGTAGAGGGATGACACTGTGTTGTTGGAATACTCTTCAATACTAATAGCTGCAGCTATTCCTTTAGAACACAATATCACAGATTTCTGGTGGGAGAGCCTGAGGAATGGGATATCATTGCTTCTGCAGCATGTGCAATTTTATCAATAGTATCTGATACTTCTACTTTGATATCCTCCTCCTGACTGGCTTCAAAAATTGCTCAGGAGCTGAAAGCTTGCCAGTTGGCTATGCAGAGTGAAGAACATGGTGGAGATGCTATTGGTTGATAGTTTGAGAAGAGAGTAATAGAAAAGTGGTCACTATCATTGGTTACCATGGACATACTCCTGGATCAAGGGTGAGATGCTCGAGCATCTTTGGCTGAGTATGTTTGAGCTGCAGACCAACATCTACAGCTGAGTACATTCCATGGGCTGTACTGAAATGTATTGCAGGTCCTGTGTTAAGTGAGCACACTTCCAGTTCTGAAATTAATTTCTCTATTACTTGGTCCTTGGACGTGTTTTTGCTGCCCCCATAGAGGGTTCAGGGCATTGACATCCTGCGATAGGAGGAAGGGTGGAGGCAGCTGTTCACAATAGTTCACCCGGATCTGTCTAGGCGTTATACATTACATACTGTCACCCCAACTGACAAATGGACACAAAGAGCCATAGCTGTTTAGTGGCACCCTGCTCACTGTGTCAAAGCGTAGAGTGTTCACGGGCTCCTCTACGTGCCCTTTGAGTGTTAACATGACTTTTACATGAGGATTTGTAATTTTTAATAGGAGCAAGTTTGCTTTCTCCTTAAGTGCCACACTGACTGTAAAGTAAATAATAATTAATTCACAGAGTTTGGCCAGGTAGTAAAGGTAGACTTTACAGTTCCATTGAAAAAATGGAACAATGGGGTCTGAGAAAGCAACAATGGGGAAAAAAGGAGTATGAATCACTCTGCTGTTGTGTAGGGCCTCACTTGAATGTGTGATTCTTCACTGGTATTCATAGGCTTGACCTCAGGGAGGCAAATCGACTTGAGCTGCAGAATTCAGTTTAGAGTTTTTCTTTTTGTCCTGATGAAGCTCTAGTTTCTGTGAGAATTTTCTTGTCTTTACCTGATTTACAACACAGAAGAGGACCATTCTTTTCTATGACTTCTAGCCTGTTACTCTTTCAGCCTCTGGATGGTGTACACTGCTGGTCTCTTACATCTTGGGAAGAAACACCTAACAGGTGTCTGCTCTTCCCTGGTGATGCCAGAGGCAGCCAACATCTCCAGCTGCAACAATGGGATGGTTACTACCAGTACTGTGCAGTGGGGGGTTTGAGGGAGTTGTCACTTTCCTTTGTGTGTTTAGGGTCAGACGTTGCTGTTTGAGACCTTATTACCACAAGGAGTGGATCGATACAATGCCTTCAAAGCTGTACGTCATATTGACTGACTGGAGTCTTCTAACATTTTCTTACCATATTAGTAACACAGGCAGTAAAGTGCTTTATATTCCTGGATTTTCTTCTCTCTTGAAAACTGATTATGTTGGTGAACAAGGGGGTTGGTTTCTGGGCAGTTTACATACCTAGTGTCTTGTTTGTGAAGTTTTCTGTAATGCATTGTCCTTCTGCATGTCCCATCAGTGAGAGGATATGTTCAAATCTATGACACACAAGATGTTTCATATGAGAAGGAAAATAAGGTTTGACATCACATCTATAATCCAAAACTTTAACTTTCTCAGGTAAAACACTTCCATTAAAAGGTAGTATAAAAGCTCCAGTGTCAACCTTGTTATGCTTAGGTCATCACTGAATGCGAAAAACAAAATGGACACACTGCTGTAGGTTAATGCATAGTTCTTTCTTTGTTTCTAGTGTTGCGTCCTGATGGAATATAACACCTTGAATCCTGCTGAATTTGGTATGAGGCATGTTGGTAACTGGTATATCTCTGAGCTTGTCACAGGCCTGGAGTGTCGGTGATTGATTAGCATTCACAGTTTTGATCAATGCATTTTCCCTATAGCAGCAATTTCTCCGAATGTATTCTCACTATTTTTAATGAAAATCAGTGACTGTTGTTGCAAAAGATTCTTCATCTCTTCTGAAGCATACCAAGAACTGGGTACACTGCCCACCTCCATTTCTCCTCACCTGACTCTCATCAAATGACGTGTCCAATGGCTGGAGCACCATGGGGTACTTAATTTCTGTTACTAACAGCTTGGGGGTATCAGATTCGGTGAAGAGTGCAATGGAGTATCTGAGACCAGTCTTTAAAAAATAACTTCAGTAAAATAGAAATTACACTCACATCTCCTAAAGAAATAGGATCCATAATAAAATCCTTAAAATCTAAATATTCCAGTGGGTATGATAACATATCATCGAAGTTAATCAAAGAGTGCTGTGGGTTGAGCTCTATCTCAACATTTCCAGACTGGCTAAAATATACTGAAGTTAAGCCTCTTTACAAAAAGGGGGATAAAGAGATATCATCAAACTATTGACAAATTTCACTTTTGCTGGCTTTCTCAACAATATTTGAAAAGGTTGTGTTCGAGCATCTCCTTAAGCATCCAACTGCAAATAACAGATTGTCCAAGTCACAGTTTGGGTTTCTTAAGGGTTCTGATATAGAGAAAGCTATTTACACTTACAGTGAGAACGTATTTCATTTGTTAGATAATAAATTAGAGGCTACTGGCATTTTCTGTGACCTGTCAAAAGCCTTTGACTGCATGAACCATAGCATTCCCTTAAGTAAATTAGAATATTATGGTGTCACTGGCAATGCTGTGAAATGGTTCGAGTCTTATGTATCTAACAGTAAGCAAAGGGTGTTATTGCAAGATACCTGTGCAGTAAGCAGTCAGTATTCATTTGACTGGGAATTAACTACATGTGGTGCTTCTCAAGGTTCCATCTTGTGCCCTCTCATGTGTTAAATTTCCAGATGCTAAGTTTGTTTTGTTTGAAGATGATACAAACATAGCAATAGGTAGCAAGTTAAGTACAGATTTAGAAATAGCTGATAAATTTTCACTGACATTAATAAATGGTTTAAAGCTAATTCATTGTCATTAACACTTTCTGTGCCAAGCCCGTAAAATTTATGGGCCGCTGGACTTCCAAAAATTGCCAAGCCCATAGAATTTACGGGATATAGTGTTTTTGTCAATTATCATCTCTTTAATGCTATTCAGACAGCTTTGGATGGTGGTATGGGCTATCTGGGATCTTAGTTCAGGCCTGTGTTCACAGATGGCATGAGAAGTATCTTTCTTTCAGTGATGAGTAGTACATCTTCACAACAATGTTGACGGGCAGTGCTTTATTCACACCAATGCTGGCGCATGGTGAATTGTAGGTTGTGAACTCTCTTCAAAATGGCACAGAGTACTATCTGATCATGATGGAAGAGGCTTCAGATGATACAGAGGGTGCAGAAGAGGATGAGGAAGAGAATGGCATTTTTGAAGGTACATGAATTATTACTTATACATTACATGGTGTTGTTGCTATTTATGCAAAAAAACTTATGCCATGTTATGCATTTTGTTAGGCTTTGCTGCAACCACACTGTCACAGGCTATATTATTTTTATCAGTTGATGATCTGAACAAAGTAGCTCATCAGAAGGGGGCTGGAAGTGGTGATGCATTTTGTTATTCACCACTTGATGTTTCTTTTGCTGAAACTGATGTCTGGAGTGCAACTGATTTTTTAACATCTTTGCCTGTCAACACAACGTCAAGAAAAATACTTGCAGACATCAATTCTGCAAGTTTGGTATTCAACTGTGCTAAAGTGTTTCTAACTGACGAAGGTATCAGAGACTTGAAAGCAGAAACAAATTATATATTTCTTGGGCATCATTTTCTGTATGTGCATTTCCAGAAGGCGAAGAATGGCAGATCACTGGTGCTCTAATCCTGTTGTAAGTTGCAATTTCTATCCTCATATAATGACACGTTTGCGGTATAATTTTTTTCCGGTTTTTGTAATCCAAAAAACCACCTGCGGCTTAGAATCGAGTGCAAAGCAAGCTGAAGTTCTGAAAAATGTTGATAGGTGCCGCCACAACTAACTTCTGCCATCGAATATATGTAGCGCTACACAAGCGTGCTTTGTGGGCACAAAGATAAATACTGGCGCCAAAATAAATAAAAAAAAAAGGTAGAAGACGAGCTTTTTTTTTTTCTCCGCCCCGAGTTTCGACCACTGCATTTTCATACATTATCCAACGAAGTAAATACAAATTCCGTACTGTTCATCTTCGAATGTAGCAGAATTTCAATGTACTACGAAAATCCGACTGGCAAGACTGTTAGGGATGTTTGTCAATATGGCCAACTCTACGTTCCGAGTTTTTTCCTACCTGTGAGAAGAGATGGTTGCTAATAGGAACCTGATGAAATGTGAATCACATGCAGTATTCTCTTCACCATAAGAATAATACGAATATAAACATTTTGCCATGTATTCTTTCGTGTTTGCTGCTATCTCATTTAAATCCTGTCTGCGTAATAAACTACGAAACTAGAGTGGGACAACAGCAAACGCGGAAGAATATACGTATCGTGTCATGTTTATATTCGTATTATTCTTATGCCTAATAGTGATACAGTCAGAAATGAAGCACGGCAACTGACTAGATTTTAAATGTAAGATGACTAATTTCTGTGCAGAATTTGATGTACTAAAGAAGCGGCCGCAAAGATTTTCAAACGGAGGAAAATTTTCGCAAAACTCTCGTTCAGAACATGTTCTATCATACGCATGTTCTATCATACGCATTTGGTTCTTGTTGATCATTATCAAAGAAAGCAGCAGTGTAAGTAACAACAAATAGCAGTCTCTTGCCATTGTTTCGCTAATGAGACGATTCCTCTTTTTTTTTTAAGCGGCGGTAGTGCGCACAAAAGCAAGTCATGCCGCGAGCGGCGACAGGCCGTAAACACGCACTATCAAAATGCGACAAACAATGCATTACACAGTACAGTAATGCATTTTCAGCTTAGAGTGACGTAAACACCTATAACAAAGAAAACGGCACTTATCAGATCAAAGCAAAATAAGCAATCGCTTCAAACCAGACGAAGCACGTGAAAAAGGAAGGGTACCCGTATAAATACGGACGGAGCGCCTGACGCATAGCAATGGCTACCTGGTAAAGCTTAACTGCTAAGCTTACGACTCGAACCAAACTACTGTAGCTGTATCGTCTTTCATTCGACCTAAATTGTGTCTCATATTACAATGGACCAACTTTGTTTCGATTTGGAGGTGTGGCCTTAAACTTTTCTCTCCCCTTGAATTTAGAGTCTCAAATTTCAGGTGCGGCTTAGATTCGGGAAATTTTTTTTTCCTTTATTTCGAGTCTCATTTTTCAGGTGCGGCTTAGATTCGAGTGCGGCTTAGATTCGAGTAAATACGGTACTTTCTTGCTCACATCTCACTGATAATCATATGCAAAAAAAAAACGCTTCTTCTCAGAAGGATTTCATCCACTCTTCAGAATCCTTCCTTAACACAACAGGCTGAGGGAACGTTGCAGTCAAGCATATTACCCATCAGAAAAACTTGCAATAGATAAAGGTATAAGCCCATTTCGAGGTCATGTAAGTTTTTGAGTGTACATATAGAACAAACCTCACAAATACAGCTTGAAGCTGTACATTGTTGCAGAGACAAGCAGTGGTTATGTCCTCAATTTTGAAGTGTATGCTGGAAAGCAGGCACTCAACAACGCATCATCAGCAGTTGTCTTGTGGCTCGTGTCTGAAGGCAAACTGTTGCATAAAGGCCACATTATGTACTTAAACAGATTTTATTTGAGTCCAGATCTGTTTCAGCAGTTGGCTCAAGCAGGAATTGGTGCTGTATGCACTGTTGAATTTAAGGAGATTGATGCCCCCAAGATTTGGTAGCAACTAAAGTACAGAAGGGTGAAGTGACATAATATACTTAGAGGTAATTTGTTTGCAATGAAATGGAAGGACAAGAGGGATGTGTATTCATTATCAACTAGACATATGGCATCATTTGGCACACACACACACACACAAAAAGGAATGGTACATTTGTACTGAAGCCTGTACTGAAGTCCTGGATTACAATTGCAACAAGGCTGGGGTTGACCTTGCAGGCCAATGCTTACAGTACAATGTATTTTGACACAGGACAGTAAAATGGTAGAGCAAACTGTATTTCCACCAACTGATTATGGGAGTGTCAAATTAATTCTTGTTGTACAATTTGGTGCACCAGAAGAAAATGACAATCACTGACTTTTTGTAACACTTTCAGCTGAGTTCACTCAGGAGGAAGTGCAACAAGCTGCTGGTACAAGTGTACAAAGTGGAACTGTGGGCAGATTATCACAAAGGCATTTTCTGCAGGACATACCATCAACAGCCAAGAAGTATGCTGCATGTGTGTGTGTGTGTGTGTGTGTGTGTGTGTGTGTGTGTGTGTGTGTGTGTGTGTGTGCGCGCGCCATGTATGCAGCTCCAGGAACAAGAAAGGAACTGGAAAAGCTTCCCACAAAGAAACTATACCAATGTGAGCAGTGTGGTGTTGCATTGTGTATACGACCTTGTTTCAAAATATACCACACACAGAAACAACATGATTCTGTGTGAGAATCGAGTTCAGGGATATAAAGAAAATATTTTCACTTTATAAAATTTTTGCTGTATTTTATTTGAATATATGACTTTTAAATTTACAAAAACATGGCAGTTGATTATGTGATTACCCTAAAACCCTATTAAATTCAACATAAACATTTCACCATAATTTAAAAGTAGAAGGAAATAGAATTTAAATGGTGGGCTATTTGTCAAAATATATATTAACAATTGCTACCATAGCAAGTCTCTAAATATTGATAAAATAGTCTGGTTTCTGGAGCCGGCTACACAGAACAGGGCTGGAACTGACAGTGTTAAACTTTGAAAAGACCCACTGCATGCCGTTCAGAACCTGTAAGAGATTCCCTGCCAGCATGTGTATAACATATGAAGGCATGCAGATTGAAGAGGTTGACAGTGTTAAGTTTCTGGGATTACAACTCGATAATAAATTCAGTTGGGAAGGGCATACCACAGAACTGTTTAAGTGCCTAAACAAGTCTGCATTTACAGTGAGAATGAGGTTAGATGTAGGGGATATAAATTAAGAAATTACGTACTTTGCCTATTTTAATTCTATTATGTCGTACAGGATCATATTCTGGGCTAACTCATCAAATGGAGCAAAAGTTTTTAGGGTGCAATAGCGTGTGATAAGAATCATTTGTGGTGCAAATTCAAGATCACAACATAGAAACCTGTTCAAGGAACTTCGTATTCTAACCACTGCTTCTTATTATATTTGTTCTGTAATGAAATTTGTTGCAAGTAATATATCTCTGTTCCAGCCAATAGCTCAGTACATAGTATCAATACTACAAATAAGAACAATCTACATAAAGACCTAAAATCACTTACCTTGGTCCAAAAAGGGGTCCAATATTCAGGAACAAACATTTTCAACAAATTGCCAGCAACCATTAAAATCTTGGTTTCAGATAAAGTACGGTTAAAACAGAGTTTGAAAGACTTTTTGATAGACAACTCCTCCTACTCTATAGATGAATATCTTAACAGAGATTGTTAAGAAAGCATAAGTAAAAATGTCTGTTAGATCTCAGTTTTGACAGCACTTGGTCACAACAGTCAAGATTAGATATTTTGTGTATGGTACATTTATTAATAGTTCATAATAATGTTTCATTTTGATGGCCTGTTAGTTCTGTAATTATTAGCTGTTCTAGTTTATCACATTGTATTCATCTATTTTGACAATCTCCTGACAAATGATCAAGGTAGTTAATATTATATTCAAATGTTTTATGTTTTTATGTTATACTTTCTGACATGTTCCACACCTGTGAGAATCATCTCATTTTTTGTGTCTATGGAACAAAAACTGAATCTAATGTAATCTAAGCCTCTGCATTAAAATATTTTCTGTCTGCTTTGACAGCCATGTTGACAAGACCACCAGTGTGAATGAGTTTGATCCATTTCATTGTGCATCATCTGCCCTGATGCCCCTCTTTCTGATCAGAGGATCTTGCCACAGGCACCACCCTGCCTTAGCATGGACTACCTTGTACCGTAACCATTTCCGAGAGTCACAGTGCCTTGGAATTGACAGGCAGCTACTTCTCGGCACACATGGGGAGGTTATCACTCGGGCATCGGCAGCACAATTCTGGCATTGTCTGGGGGCTACAACCGTGAGGATACATGACAACAATACTAAGCTTTGTCAGTGAATATATTATACAGAAATACAACAGTGAAAACTTATGAAAAATATGTGAAAATCAATTTAGCATTAAGAATTACTCAATGCTGAAAACATATTTGTGCAAGTTCATATAAATAAATGGTCAAGGTTATACAATCCAGTTGAAACTTATTTAAAATTGAAGAGGCCAAAGTAAAGAATAATATACTGAAGTTAAAATTTATATGACTATTTCCCAGTTTTGCAACCAAAATAATCTCATGTGATGACCCTGGAGTGGAATATAATCTACTGTGAAGTAGTTAGAGCTGAAGACCTAATAAAAAGCAGCTTATAAACAATATTAATTTCACCTTGACCCTGATCCTGCTACAAAATTTACTGAAGACTAATTTCACTACAACATGGTTTATTAAGAATGAAGATTATTTGATTATATGTGGGAGACATTTAATGAGTACAATGTTATTACATTTCTGGGCCCTTTAGTATACATCACAAATACAGGCAACTGTACAAAACAAAAGATACCAAAGGCTTTGCATTAAATGTAAGTGAAGAATACAGCTGAATATTGAACTTTATATCTAATCTGAAGTGAATTATGAGGTTAATTAACATTAATACTCAAAAAATGTTATTGTGTGGTGTGTACAATGACGACGATGAGTTGGGTTGAGAGGGCACTCGACATCACCGTCATCACTGCCCTGACGAAAAATCGACAGGAAATCTCATGGGTGAGGATGAAGGCTGTCCCCACATGCAGAGCAGTTTATAAAGTACTAAAGTGTGCTGCCCTTACCCACCAGTTTAGGGACGAGGCCTGATAGTTCACAAAATTTCACCACTCTTAACACTGGTATCGGTATCTGCAAGGACCGTGGGCAGATCTCCAGCGAGACCAAGAGCTGCCCTATTATCAGTATACAGGACACACAATATGCTGAACTGAAAGCAGTACACCAAAAACTTCACAGAAAGGTGGATCCTCCCCCCAGAGGAGGAAGTTATGTGTGAAAGGGCTATGCCTGATGCACAGTCTGGTAAGCAAAACCTCCTTCCAGTGGCGAGGCTGACACGAAGTCTGCCAAGCTTTTGTGGTCAGTTTGAGTGACCGCAGTTTGTTGTCCGACACCTGCAACAATTCAGTCTCCCACTGATGTATGATGCATCTGCCAGTAAATGAGATAATGGCAAGCAACAGGATGGGACATTGATGGACAGCACCATCCCAACATGCTTCCTTGGCAGCTTTATCAGCCATGTCGTTACCCTGTATCCCGATGTGGTCAGGTACCCAGCAAAAGATCACCACCTTGCCACGGCATTGGAGCTGCTGTAAGCAGTCATGGATGAGCTGAATCGGCGGGTCTACCGGATACATTTGGTGAAGCACTAAGAGTCTGAACAGACAAAAAAACTCTTACGGTGATGTCTGTGAACCCTTTCCAGTGCCATTAGAATGCCACATGACTCCACATCATAATTCGTAAATTGTTCTGGAATACGCACTTTAAAAACCCTATCAGGGAAAACCACAGAACAACCAAGAGCATTCCATCTGTATAAATAATGATAAAATGATGGTACATACTTAAAATAGATTAAAACAAAGTTGTAAAAACCATATCTGGAGTACAATTTTTGGGTGCTGCGTCAAGCTTAGAATCACTTTGGGCCTCCAAAGACACCAAGGCTGCAGTGCATTCCATTCCTGGGTGTGTATCTTCATGCCCAACAGATCCAGATCCTTGAGGCAGGCCGCAGCACATATACCAAATGGCTGAGTCACGTGGGGCCAATTCCTGAATAATCGTTCGAAGGCGAGTTGGATCACTGAACTAATTGCCAATGACTGAGGTGACGCTGAGATTTTCAGTGCCTGTCCAGCCAAAAGAATACGTCACCGAATCCAGAGTGGTAGTTTACCAGCCTCTGCAAACAGACTCTGAACTGGGCTGGTCTGAAAGGCTGCAGTCGATATCCAAATGCCTGCATGGTGGACAGCATCTAACATCCAGAGGTAGGAAGGATGGGCTGATCCATATACCACCCTGCAATAGTCTAAGCGTGATCAAACAAATGCCCTGTAAAACTGTAGGAGGCGGGACCTGTCAGCTCACCATGTTTTTCCACCAAGGCATTTAAAAATGTTCAACAACTGGAAGCCCTTTGTTCATAAATCTTTCAGGTGTGGGAGTCATGTTAATTTCGAGTCAAATAATAGACCCAAAAAGCGCACCATGTCTTGAAAAAGTAAAAATACGGTCCCCCATTGTAAGGTCTGGTTGGTTAAAACTCCGACGAGCATGATTAACATTAACATTGACTCACCTTCTCAGGTGAGAACTGAAAACCAGTTGTCTGGGGCCAGGTTTCCAGCCTTCTAATGGTCATTTGTAGCTGCCTCATCGTCATCGTAAGATCAGAGGAAGTGTAGAAGATTGCAAAGTCATCCACAAACAAAGAGAATTTGATAGGGCTCCTGGCTGCATAGGAAATGCCATTGATAGCAATTGCAAACAATGTAACACTGAGGACACTGTCCTGGGGCACACCATTCTCCTGAACATAGCAATCAGATATGGCATCACCAATGCGATAACAAGAATGCCTGTCCTCGAGAAAGGAGTGGATCAGAAGCAGCAGGCGTCCACGTAGTTCCCATTGATGAAGTTGGCAAAGGATAGTGTACCTCCAAGTAGTGTTATATGCTTTTTCGAGGTGTCCAGTAGAATTAAGTTGTCAAGAGTGGAACGGTAGCACCTGAAACCACACTGGAAACGGCTCAGGTAACCTCGGGATTGGAGCAGCCAGATGAGGCGGCGGTTGACCATGCGTTCAAGAGTCTTACCCATACAGCTAGTACGGGTGACATCCGATAACTGTTAGGGGTGCTCTGGACCTTACCTGGTTTCCAGAATGGAATTAAGATTGCCTCCTTCCAAGTCGTGGGGTACTGTCCATCAAACCAAATCTGACAAACAAGATAGGAGCTGACCTTTTGCTTCAGGGCACAGATGACGAAGCATGGTATAATGGAGGTCATCAGGTTCTGGAGCAGTGTCTTTGGCTACAGATAAAGCTGATTCCTGTTCCCACATGGAGAATGGAAGGTTGTAGACTTCTTCATTACGCGAGAAAAAAATGAGCTTCCTCATCTTTGCAGTCCGACGGAATACCTGAACAGCAGGAGCTTGTCTGGATGACTTAGTAACAGTAAAGAAGTGTTCAGTGAAAACATGAGCCATCTCTTCTGGCGTGTCCACCAAGGCCCCATTATTTGACAAGGCTGTAAGGAGATGTGGACTACCCTTGCCTGAAATCCATCTTATTGATTCCCAAACGTGCACAGCGGAAGTGGACCGATTAATGGAAGTTGTGAATTCCCTCCAGGAAGCACTCTTCTGTTCTTTGATCACTCGCCTTGCATGTGCTCTCGCAGACCTGAAGACATGAAGATTGTCTGTAGTTGAACACTGTTTGAAGTTCTGAAGAGCTGTCCATCTGGCCCTGATTGCCAATCAACAGTCGTCATTCCACCATGGTACAGGCTGTCGTCAGAGGTGGTTACTAGACCTGGGGATAAACTCTGTGGCAGCCCTTCGGATCTCATGAGCGATATGGGCCACCACCTCTTTTGCACAATACTTTCGTTCAAAAATAGCCTGTCAACTGTACTGTAACCAATTTGCCCTTTGTAGCATAAACCTGCGTGGACTCCTGCTGGTCACTGTCCTAGTCGGCAGACAGATCCACACTGCTAAGTGGTCACTAGAATGTAAATCTGGAGACACTTCCCACTGAACTGAATCTGCAATAGCTGGGGAACAAAAACAAAGGTCAATGGCTGAAAAAGACCCTGTAACTGTGGAAAAGTGAGTCATCTGACCCACGTTCAGAAGGCAGATATCCTCAGAATGGACGAGTCGATCAATCAGCCTACCCCTGGAGCAAGTAGTAGCCAAGCCCCACAGCACATTTTGGGCATTGAAGTCCCCCACAAGAAGGAATGGGAATGGAAGTCCTGATAGAAGTCTGCTAGTGCATCCGCATCCAAAGTGTCATGGGGGGGGGGGGGGGGGGGAGGTACAAAGAACATGCTGTGATAGTAAATGGTGAGAAAACTTGCACAGCAATTGCTTGGATGGTCGTGGCAAGAGGGACAGCAGAGGAGTGGTATCTGTCATCAAGAAAAATAGCCACTCCATGTTTAGCCCTGCCTACAGCACTATCGTCTTTCCTGTATATGTGGTAGCCCCGTAATGTAGGTGTGTCTGTGACTTTAAAATGCGTTTCTTGTAAGCAGATGCAGAATGGTTTATCCTGGACCAGCAGCTGCAATTCTTCCAAATGTGAGCAATATCCATTCAAATTCCACTGCAACACAGAAGTCCCTATTGAAGCCATTGGTTAGCGATGATGGTTCTTTCCTTTCTCCCTCTTAGGTGGTGACTTACCGGGGAGGTCAGGGGGAACATTAGCTGGTTCCACATTCTCTAGTTCTTCCGATTGGAAGTCCATATCTTCAAGAGCATAGTCATCACAGAAAGGGAGAGCACTCATTGATCCGAAGGCTTACCTACTGCTTTCTTGGACTTAGAACTACTTTAGACGAGCGTTTTTCTTTACTGACAGGAGGAGGAGAGTGCCTGGGTTGCTGGGACAGCTTAGGTGGTTTCTGAAGTTGGGGAGTGGTATGTGGCTTAGGTGGTAAGTCTACTGCTGACGGCTTCCAAGCAACATTAGTTGCAAGTGGAGCATTTCCCCTACAGGTACAGTGACAAGTGCATGTGCTCATACCTGAATCTGTGGTCTGAGTTTGTGTGAAAGCATCACATTTAGCTATTGGTGTTTCAAGAGCTGATGCAAAAGAAGTTGCAAAAACTGGTGGGTGCATGGCTTTGTAAGCCTTTTTAGCTTCACCATAGGATATGCGTCTCCGTACTTTCATCTCTTGAATTTTCTTTTCCTCGTTGTAAACCCTACACTTTCTGCTCCACACTGGGTGATCCCCAGAGTAGTTAACACATTTCAGAGGAAGTGTACAAGAAGTCCCTGACTCGTGAGCAGAGTCTCCATAGTTGCCACATGTAGTGGTCACGTTACATCCCATAGTGGTATGTCCAAATCTTTGACATTTACAGCAATGCATGGGGTTAGGAACAAATGGGCTAACCTGAAGGCGGATATAACCAGCAAGGATATATTCCAGTAATTTTTCCAATTTGCCATTGACTCTCCTCATATAACTCTGCACCTCTTTGATGGCCACATTCTTCCACTCTTCACCCAACTCCGCGGGGTCCATCTCCATTATATCAGAGCAGGTAACCATGCCCTTACTAATGTTAAGGGTGTTACGCAATTCAGCCTCGATTGGGTAGTCACCTAAGGCCTTACATCCTAGAAGCTTAGATATTTCGGTGGAATTAGCTGTTTCCACCAAAAGCATTGTATTACATAGTTGTTTGACTCTTTTCAGAGATCCAGCTATACCTTCCAATGCCTTGTTAATATAGAAAGGGGATATCTTCTCAAAGCTTCCCCCATTTTGCTTGATTACAATGAAAGTGATATGGCACACTAATGCCCTGTTACTATTACTCTGAGAATTCTTTTCGGGAGGACTGCCCAACCGAGCTCTTTTTGAGGAGTGGGTGTATTCAATGTAAGGATAATTTCTGTTTGTTTACACAATTTTTTTAATTTGATCATTTGAGAAAATGAATCCTAAATGCATTTTTATAACTGAATGTTGACATTTTTTATTTCAAATTTTGATGGTTTCTGATGTACAAACATTTAAAAATGTAGAGGGAACAGTTTTGGAACATCATGTGAAACGTAATTTTGATTTTGTACTTTTTGTAATGTTATTTCTATTATGAAAACTTTTCAGATTCTGACACCTTGAGGTGTCAGAGTTCTGGCAGATATCAGTGTCACCCATTCACATTATTTCAGCAGTATTACTTGTCCTCATCAGGTGCCACCTGTGACTGTTTGTCAAGTGGAATGGGTCCAATACTTGTACCTACTACCTTCCCAAGGATCAGTTCCAAGAGCTCCGTCTGTGATCCCTTCCCACTACAAACATCTGGCAGATCTGTTTCTGTCAAGATGAACAGGATTCTCAAGAAGTGTAACATCTAGCATGTGTTACGTCCGTCCTACCAAAATAATAGGGCTACTGGGAAGTGTGAAAGAAGACATTGTTTTACAAAAAGCAGGAATTTATAATATAGCTTACCAATGTGGCAAGTCATACACTGACCAGACAAATAGGGCAGTGGGAATCAGATATCGAGATCAGAGGCACACCTGGTCTATACAGATGATCATATCAGCTATAACTGACCACTGTCTGGCACTTAATCATACCATGATCTATGAAGAAATAAGGGTTCTGGCCCAGATACTGGGACAATGTTACAAAAGTGTCAATAGAGACAGAGGTGGCAAAACCCCATAATCATGACACTGGGTACCAGCTCAACGAAGTCTGGGATTGTGCACTGGCATTGCTAAAAGCACAATTATTACAACAGCAGAACTCAACAAAAAGAAGAACTGAGGATGTGCATATAGAGAACAAAGTCCTCAGACAGAGCAACAGTTGCACCATACTGAGAGCAGAATGTCAGATCGCAGTAAAGTGCACCAAACCAAAAACTAAAGCCAACTCATGGCCAGGCAAACCACACTGAAAATGAAGCATCATGGTGTTTCTAGTGCAAATAAACAAAAAGATGGAGCCCTTTGAACTGACCACAGAGAGGTTAGGCATTAAGTATTAGTACTGGATCCATTCCTCTGTACGAGCTGTCTCAGGTAACAACTGATTAAGATAATGAGGCACGTTATCAAAACACTGTTCATGGATGACAGTGATACCCAGTAGAACAACAGACATCTCAAGATGTCTTCAGATTGCTCGGAAAGCCTGAAGAATTACATTTCGGAGTACTATTATAAAATGAATGGATGGATATGGATAGAAGCACATTGTGAACGTTTTGAGATATTCATGAAAACTTCTTAGTGCACAATTGAGAGTCAAGGGAGTCATTGCAGTTTGTAGCTTTTTGGGTTTCTCTCAGAGTTTCGGCTTTCTAGAGGTTTTTTTAGGTGGTTCTGAGTACAAAGAGATTTTTCTTTATTTTTCCAAAGAGAGAAAAAAAAAGAAAACATATTTGATGCTATTTCAGAAAAACTTTAGTGTGTGGCCATAAGAGTAAATATATCTATATTGCTACTACATATTGAATCTTAATCTTATCTGTGGTGGTAAGTTCCTAAGGGACCAAACAGCTGAGGTCATTGGTCCCTAGCCTTACACACTACTTCATCTAATTTAAAATATCTTACAGTAAGGACACATGCCCAAGGAGGACTCAAACTTCCACTCTTATCTGTCTCTCAGGACCAAAGATCCCATGCAGTGGGAGGATGCCCTATCAGCTAGGGAGAGGTGGGGGTGAACTTTCAGTGCCAGCAAAAAAGGCTTGTAAGTAAGCAGCCTGTGGAGTGATATCACAGAGTGAATACATATGGGCCAAGCTGCAGCCCTGTTAGTGTACATAGTATTGCACACACTGGACTGTTTGTGGTGTTGGTGTGTGGCATTTAATATTGAAACTGTAACAACCTTTATGGTTCTTTTTGCTGAAATATCTTTTTAAGTTACTAAAATATTGTTCAAAATGTATAACTGCAGTGCCATATTATGATAAAAGTGACAAATTATACTTTGTTTGTAGCAAAAGATATTCAAAACAGAACTGGCTACATCCAGCAAACAAACTGTAATGCATCCACTGTTCCACTTGAAAGTGAGAGTAAGCCCTTTAAACACATTGCAGAGGGGGAAGGAAGGGGAAGAGGAGTAAAAATGACCAACAGAGATAATTGTTTTAATATATATTTTAGGACTGAAGATATAATAAACTCAGTATTGCTTACAAACTGTAATTTCAAGAGCCTATTTACCATCATATGTCTAATGAGAGAGATATACTGAAGAGATCAAATCAGGGTCTGAAAGACATAAGTGACACAGGTGTATACACCCATAGCAAGAAAGATTTAGTGATACATGTATTTGAGGAGTAAACTTTTCTGGTAACATTGTCTATATACACCCTGACATGAAATCAAAATAACCATAAATAATAGGTCATGTAAAAGAATATTAAAATAATATCATTGAACTAAACAGATATCTTACTGTCTCAAACTGCTCTTTCAAATTGTTCTTGACTTATTGTATCTACCAACTCATCTTCTAATCAACTTCAGTTTGTTTCAACTTTGGTGACACTGGGTGCACAAGTATTGAGGTTAGGTCTATCAGTAGAGTGTAAACAAATTGAAATATGAAGTGGGGTACTTTTGGGTTTTGGTTATCTATGCTATGCATAGGTGTCTGTGGGATTAAAGTGATGTTGACTACAAAAACAAGCAGTGACATGCTACTACATGGAGGCCATGGTATGCAATCTGAACATGGATGGGTTCACAATATCTGAGGAAAAATTCATTCAATTAGGAGAAAATATACAAATTAAGAAAAATACAGGCAAGCAAAACATTTGGATGCAGAACAGCCCACACCTACGATACTGAAATGCCACAGTTCAAGTTGGCCAATTCCATTTTAAGAAAAACTGTTGTCAGGAGTAAAGGCTTCACATATCATAAAGCTGAATTCTTTATCCAGTATTCATTTATTTAAACTGTTACAGTAGTGTTTCCCATTCATAAATTGCAGTACATATGCTTAAACTTCAAAGTTTTGCTCCTGTACAGATCCTCTTACAAGAAAGTAGTCTGCAAACCATTCTCTACTATATGAGGACTTTCCTATTATCATTACTACTGGACTGCAGTTTTAGATCTATCAGCCCACCCAGCATTTATGCTTCTCCATGTTCCTGGCTGGTATACTCCGTTACCGACATGCTCCTAATCTATGAGCTGTGGTTGTCAAAATTTGAGAAATTTTTGCTTTGCCAGTTATGAATTGCGAGTGTAGCTCTGACAAGTTTTACAACTATCTGTTTGTGTAATAGAACTGGCATTTCATACAAACGAATTTTGGATATCAGAATGCCAAACGCATTTCGCACAACAAAGGCTTAATTAAATGTAATGTTAATAGAAATATGTCACCACTAACTAAAATCACATCATCTAGCCAACCAAGAAAACTGGAGTCTATTGCATGCAACATGATTTGTAATTTCATTTATGGCAACAATGTTTCAGGCATTACAGTATCTTTCTTCCTTCTTACCTCCTTAACTCTATTTAGAAGGAACACTAACTGTTCTGATGTCATTCTAAGTTAATCAGAATAACTTCCATGGTCTTCCACTGAAATTTCTTTCAGCAATGTTGCAGAGTCACTGAGCTGATGTCTTTTTTTTATCCAGTCATAAACCCAATACGTTTCTCATTTCTTTTCTTATGCAGAAATTTCACCTAACCAAACATTAACTCCACCATAACTTGTGCAGCTGCCAAAACTTTCATTTTAGAAATGACTACAGCACTCATGAAAAGACAAAATTGAAGTTCACAGAGGTGATGCCATGTGTATAGTCATGTACAAAACCATTTGTGTGCAACTCATTCAATGAATTAAGTGGTGCAACTCAGTGTCATTGTGTAAACTAGCCTTTATGCTCTGTGCAAAATTCTGTCAGACAGCTACCTATTACTGCATTATTCCTAACTACCCACCCACCCACCCACCCAATTAAGGGATCTGAACTTCCAAGCACTGAACCATGGAATGCCATTTTGTATTTTCTGATGATGACATGCTCCTGAGTAGTTCCTATCCAGAGATCAAAATGGGATACTGCTTTGTCTTTGGAATATTTTACCCACAAGGATGTTATAATCATTTAACAATGTTCTAAAGCTTCATGTTCTCAGGAAATGTGGCAGCAGTAGTTTTCCCTTGCTTTCAGCCATTTGCATTACGAGTTACAGCAACATGTTTGCTAATGTTTCAAGGGCAGGAGAATTACCCAAAATTTTATCCTTGCAACTACTGAAAAGGCTGCTGCCTCCCTCCAGGAACTTTAGATTAGCCTGGCCTCTTCACAGGTAAACCTCCATTATGATAGCACCTATCTGTATCAATAAGGCACACAAGTCACTCCACCTTGGCAAGGTCCATGCTCTATGCAGCTATTGGGAATGTTAACAACTCAATCCATGAAATTGGCCTGTAGTTTCTTAAAACAAATTGTTTATCTACTGGAAGACTGCCTTTCCTTTACTTATTTTAATCATTTAGAAAAATATGTTCCCCATTTCAGTATTTAATGTGTGTATTAAGTGTTTAGTTACCTGTCACTGCATTTCCTCATGAGATACAATGTAACGGGCTATCCATGGTAACAAATGAATGTCATATTTTGTTATTTTAGTTTGTTTGAAACACATCTCAGTAATAGTTGTGAAAGAGAGAGGATAAATAAGCTGGATTTATTTATTTATTTATTTATTGCAGTGTATTCAATTCATCTGCTTAAATTTGTGTTACGGGTTTATACGCAATAGTTACAAAATTTCTGTTTAATGAGATTGCCGTGTCTTTGGAACCTACATCTATTTCACCAACTTTCAGAGGATGAATGTCTTCTATGTACTTTATGATAGATCAGAAATTCCACGAGTTTTTTCCTCCTTTATCTGTCGTTCCTCTCACGAAGAAAATATTTCCTTCTCTGGTGAATCTTCATTCTCTCTCCTTTGTATAGCATGCTGATTATTTTATGTCCAAGTGTCTTTTTGATTAGAGAGCCCACAGTACAAAAGAAGTATGTGTCCAGTGACCCCATTTTCTGCTTCTGGCACTTTTTATTAGCATTTCTTGTGTAGTACATCTACTATTACAGCAATAAGTAAATAACGGGAGAAATGAAACTGGAGATATGATATTGCATGAAGAATTTGACAAAGCACATTATTATTATTATTATCTTTACTTTCTCAGATGTTAAGTCTGGTGAGGAATGGAGTGACGCGGACCTTTATCAAGCGTCACTTCCTTTTTGCTGTACGGTACATGTTATATTGCATTTAGGAACTTTCGGGTAATTGAACATGTATCAATAATTACGGATTTCTGTAATTGTATATATATGTTTGGATGTAGCTGTATTGCATTGATGTATTGGTGGATATTGTGTGGTATGACTCCTGTAGTTGATAGTATAATTGGTATGATGTCAACTTTATCCTGATGCCACATGTCTTTGACTTCCTCAGCCAGTTGGATGTATTTTTCAATTTTTTCTCCTGTTTTCTTTTGTATATTTGTTGTATTGGGTATGGATATTTCGATTAATTGTGTTAATTTCTTCTTTTTATTGGTGAGTATGATGTCAGGTTTGTTATGTGGCGTTGTTTTATCTGTTATAATGGTTCTGTTCCAGTATAATTTGTATTCATCATTCTCCAGTACATTTTGTGGTGCATACTTGTATGTAGGAACGTGTTGTTTTATAAGTTTATGTTGTAAGGCAAGTTGTTGATGTATTATTTTTGCGACATTGTCATGTCTTCTGGGGTATTCTGTATTTGCTAGTATTGTACATCCGCTTGTGATGTGATCTACTGTTTCTACTTGTTGTTTACAAAGTCTGCATTTATCTGTTGTGGTATTGGGATCTTTAATAATATGCTTGCTGTAATACCTGGTGTTTATTGTTTGATCCTGTATTGCAATCATGAATCCTTCTGTCTCACTGTATATATTGCCTTTTCTTAGCCATGTGTTGGATGCGTCTTGATCGATGTGTGGCTGTGTTAGATGATACGGGTGCTTGCCATGTAGTGTTTTCTTTTTCCAATTTACTTTCTTCGTATTTGTTGATGTTATGTGATCTAAAGGGTTGTAGAAGTGGTTATGAAGTTGCAGTGGTGTAGCCGATGTATTTATATGAGTGATTGCCTTGTGTATTTTGCTAGTTTCTGCTCGTTCTAGAAAGAATTTTCTTAAATTGTCTACCTGTCCATAGTGTAGGTTTTTTATGTCGATAAATCCCCTTCCTCCTTCCTTTCTGCTTAATGTGAATCTTTCTGTTGCTGAATGTATGTGATGTATTCTATATTTGTGGCATTGTGATCGTGTAAGTGTATTGAGTGCTTCTAGGTCTGTGTTACTCCATTTCACTACTCCAAATGAGTAGGTCAATATTGGTATGGCATAAGTATTTATAGCTTTGGTCTTGTTTCTTGCTGTCAATTCTGTTTTCAGTATTTTTGTTAGTCTTTGTCTATATTTTTCTTTTAGTTCTTCTTTAATCTTTGTATTATCTATTCCTATTTTTGGTCTGTATCCTAGATATTTATAGACATCTGTTTTTTCCATCGCTTCTATGCAGTCGCTGTGGTTATCCAATATGTAATCTTCTTGTTTAGTGTGTTTTCCCTTGACTATGCTATTTTTCTTACATTTGTCTGTTCCAAACGCCATACTTATATCATTGCTGAATACTTCTGTTATCTTTAGTAATTGGTTGAGTTGTTGATTTGTTGCTGCCAGTAGTTTTAGATCATCCATGTATAGCAAATGTGTGATTTTGTGTGGGTATGTTCCAGTAATATTGTATCCATAATTTGTATTGTTTAGCATGTTGGATAGTGGGTTCAGAGCAAGGCAGAACCAGAAAGGACTTAATGAGTCTCCTTGGTATATTCCACGCTTAATCTGTATTGGCTGTGATGTGATATTATCTGAATTTGTTTGGATATTAAGTGTGGTTTTCCAGTTTTTCATTACTATGTTTAGGAACTGTATCAATTTAGGATCTACTTTGTATATTTCCAATATTTGTAGTAACCATGAGTGGGGTACACTATCAAAAGCTTTTTGGTAATCAATGTATGCGTAGTGTAGAGACCTTTGTTTAGTTTTAGCTTGATATGTCACCTCTGCATCTATTATCAGTTGCTCTTTACATCCTCGTGCTCCTTTGCAGCAGCCTTTTTGTTCTTCATTTATAATTTTGTTCTGTGTTGTATGTGTCATTAATTTCTGTGTAATGACTGAAGTTAATATTTTGTAGATTGTTGGTAGGCATGTTATGGGGCGATATTTAGCTGGGTTTGCTGTGTCTGCTTGATCTTTAGGTTTCAGATAAGTTATTCCATGTGTAAGTGTATCAGGGAATATGTATGGGTCTGCAATGTAACTGTTAAATAATTTAGTTAGATGTGAATGTGTTGAGGTGAACTTCTTTAGCCAGAAATTTGCTATTTTATCATTTCCAGGGGCTTTCCAATTGTGCGTAGAATTAATTGCTCGGGTGACTTCATGTTGCAAAATTATCACTTCAGGCATTTGTGGTATCATCTTGTATGTATCTGTTTCTGCTTGTATCCACCGTGCATGCCTGTTATGTTGTACCGGGTTTGACCATATGCTGCTCCAGAAGTGTTCCATGTCTCTTATGTTTGGTGGATTGTCTATTTTTATGTGTGTGTTATCTATTGTTTGGTAAAATTTCTTTTGGTTTGTGTTGAATGTTTGGTTTTGTTTCCTTCTATTTTCACTTTTTTTGTATCTTCTAAGTCGTTTCGCCAAAGCTTGTAATTTTTGCTTCTTTTCATCTAATTGCTCTATTGCTTCTTGTTGTGAGATTTTACCTAACCTTTTTCGTTTTTTGTCTGATATTTCATTTCTTATAAATTGTGTTAACTGTCCGATGTCTTTTCTCAGTTTTTCTATTCTGATCTGTAGCCTGTGTTGCCATGCTGGTTTTGTGGGTTACTTCTGTGTGTTGGTTGGTTCTGATCTCTGCCTAGTGTGTATATTTAGTGTAGTGAGTGCTCCTACATAAACCAGTAGTTGTAACTCTTCCATAGTTGTGTATTCATTTATTTTGTTGTGTATGATTGTGTTGATAGTTTTTATTGTTGTTTCGACTTGTGGGCTATTTGGTGGTCTATGCAAGAATGGTCTAATGTCTGTATTTGTGTCTTTGTATTCTATATATGTCAACTGAAATTTTTCTTCTATATCTAACATGTGTGTCACTTCGTGTTCTATTTGTGCTTGTGCTGGTGGCTGTCTTAAAATTTCATTTTCCTCTGATTGTTTAATTGATGCGTGTTGTTCTTTGTTTGTTTGCTCTGGGATGTTTGAGTCTATTACTGTATTTTCTTCTTCTTGTGACTGTACATTATTTTGTTCCAGTGTTTGTTGTACTTGTTGTTTGATGTTTTCTAATTCTGACTGGGGTATCCTGTTATTTTTTATTATTACACGAATCTGATCAGCTAGACGTTGTTCTGTTAAAAATTTTAATTCTGGGTATCTGGTAATAAATGTTGTGTATACTTGTGATCTGTATCCAGTTGTTTTGGTTCCTAGGTTTATTGCTTGGTAATAACAGAACATGAGGTGTCGATTAACTTCGTCTGACCATCTCATCCTCTGTCTTTGTTTTCCTTCTAGGGTGGTTGCAGGACGCATATCCTGCAAAACACCTCTATTTGGATTTAAATCATTTTCCAGTTGGCTAGCAGTGTCATTACCATTGTGGGCGGGCATAGGGTTCAAGCGCCGTCCCCGACCATGACGGCGCTTGTCCGAGGCTTCTTTAGTTCTGTCCTGAACCAAGTAATCACACTAAAAGGGGGGTTAGCCCTATTAGTGGCTTGTTCTTTTCGTCGCCTTTTACGACTGGCAGAACATACCGGAGGCCTATTCTTTTCCCGGGCCTCCACGGGGGTTATTATTATTATTATTCTTTACTTTCTCAGACGTTTTTAAGTCTGGTTAAAAATGAAAAGTGACGCGGACCTTGATCAGGTGTCACTTCCTTTTAACTGTATGGTATGTGTTATATTGCATTTAGGAACTTTCGGGTAATTGAACATGTATCAATAATTACTGATTTCTGTAGTTGTATATATACGTTTGGATGTAGCTCTATTGCATTGATGTACTGGTGGATATTGTGTGGTATGACTCCTGTAGTTGATAGTATAATTGGTATGATGTCAACTTTATCCTGATGCCACATGTCTTTGACTTCCTCAGCCAGTTGGATGTATTTTTCAATTTTTTCTCCTGTTTTCTTTTGTATATTTGTTGTATTGGGTATGGATATTTCGATTAGTTGTGTTAATTTCTTCTTTTTATTGGTGAGTATGATGTCAGGTTTGTTATGTGGCGTTGTTTTATCTGTTATAATGGTTCTGTTCCAGTATAATTTGTATTCATCATTCTCCAGTACATTTTGTGGTGCATACTTGTATGTAGGAACTTGTTGTTTTAAGAGTTTATGGTGTAAGGCAAGCTGTTGATGTATTATTTTTGCAACATTGTCATGTCTTCTGGGGTATTCTGTATTTGCTAGTATTGTACATCCGCTTGTGATGTGATCTACTGTTTCTATTTGTTGTTTACAAAGTCTGCATTTATCTGTTGTGGTATTGGGATCTTTAATAATATGCTTGCTGTAATACCTGGTGTTTATTGTTTGATCCTGTATTGCAATCATGAATCCTTCTGTCTCACTGTATATATTGCCTTTTCTTAGCCATGTGTTGGATGCGTCTTGATCGATGTGTGGCTGTGTTAGATGATACGGGTGCTTGCCATGAAGTGTTTTCTTTTTCCAATTTACTTTCTTCGTATCTGTTGATGTTATGTGGTCTAACAGGTTGTAGAGGTGGTTATGAAATTGTAGTGGTGTAGCCGATGTATTTATATGAGTGATTGCTTTGTGTATTTTGCTAGTTTCTGCTCGTTCTATAAAGAATTTTCTTAAATTGTCTACCTGTCCATAGTGTAGGTTTTTTATATCGATAAATCCCCTTCCTCCTTCCTTTCTGCTTAATGTGAATCTTTCTGTTGCTGAATGTATGTGATGTATTCTATATTTATGGCATTGTGATCGTGTAAGTGTATTGAGTGCTTCTAGGTCTGTGTTACTCCATTTCACTACTCCAAATGAGTAGGTCAATATTGGTATGGCATAAGTATTTATAGCTTTGGTCTTGTTTCTTGCTGTCAATTCTGTTTTCAGTATTTTTGTTAGTCTTTGTCTATATTTTTCTTTTAGTTCTTCTTTAATATTTGTATTATCTATTCCTATTTTTTGTCTGTATCCTAGATATTTATAGGCATCCGTTTTTTCCATCGCTTCTATGCAGTCGCTGTGGTTATCCAATATGTAATCTTCTTGTTTAGTGTGTTTTCCCTTGACTATGCTATTTTTCTTACATTTGTCTGTTCCAAACACCATACTTATATCATTGCTGAATACTTCTGTTATCTTTAGTAATTGGTTGAGTTGTTGATTTGTTGCTGCCAGTAGTTTTAGATCATCCATGTATAGCAAATGTGTGATTTTGTGTGGGTATGTTCCAGTAATATTGTATCCATAATTTGTATTATTTAGCATGTTGGATAGTGGGTTCAGAGCAAGGCAGAACCAGAAAGGACTTAATGAGTCTCCTTGGTATATTCCACGCTTAATCTGTATTGGCTGTGATGTGATATTATCTGAATTTGTTTGGATATTAAGTGTGGTTTTCCAGTTTTTCATTACTATGTTTAGGAACTGTATCAATTTAGGATCTACTTTGTATATTTCCAATATTTGTAGTAACCATGAGTGGGGTACACTATCAAAAGCTTTTTGGTAATCAATGTATGCGTAGTGTAGAGACCTTTGTTTAGTTTTAGCTTGATATGTCACCTCTGCATCTATTATCAGTTGCTCCTTACATCCTCGCGCTCCTTTGCAGCAGCCTTTTTGTTCTTCATTTATAATTTTGTTCTGTGTTGTATGTGTCATTAATTTCTGTGTAATGACTGAAGTTAATATTTTGTAGATTGTTGGTAGGCATGTTATGGGGCGATATTTAGCTGGGTTTGCTGTGTCTGCTTGATCTTTAGGTTTCAGATAAGTTATTCCATGTGTAAGTGTATCAGGGAATATGTATGGGTCTGCAATGTAACTGTTAAATAATTTAGTTAGATGTGAATGTGTTGAGGTGAACTTCTTTAGCCAGAAATTTGCTATTTTATCATTTCCAGGGGCTTTCCAATTGTGCGTAGAATTAATTGCTCGGGTGACTTCATGTTGCAAAATTATCACTTCAGGCATTTGTGGTATCATCTTGTATGTATCTGTTTCTGCTTGTATCCACCGTGCATGCCTGTTATGTTGTACCGGGTTTGACCATATGCTGCTCCAGAAGTGTTCCATGTCTCTTATGTTTGGTGGATTGTCTATTTTTATGTGTGTGTTATCTATTGTTTGGTAAAATTTCTTTTGGTTTGTGTTGAATGTTTGGTTTTGTTTCCTTCTATTTTCACTTTTTTTGTATCTTCTAAGTCGTTTCGCCAAAGCTTGTAATTTTTGCTTCTTTTCATCTAATTGCTCTATTGCTTCTTGTTGTGAGATTTTACCTAACCTTTTTCGTTTTTTGTCTGATATTTCATTTCTTATAAATTGTGTTAACTGTCCGATGTCTTTTCTCAGTTTTTCTATTCTGATCTGTAGCCTGTGTTGCCATGCTGGTTTTGTGGGTTTCTTCTGTGTGTTGGTTGGTTCTGATATCTGCCTAGTGTGTATATTTAGTGTAGTGAGTGCTCCTACATAAACCAGTAGTTGTAACTCTTCCATAGTTGTGTATTCATTTATTTTGTTGTGTATGATTGTGTTGATAGTTTTTATTGTTGTTTCGACTTGTGGGCTATTTGGTGGTCTATGCAAGAATGGTCTAATGTCTGTATTTGTGTCTTTGTATTCTATATATGTCAACTGAAATTTTTCTTCTATATCTAACATGTGTGTCACTTCGTGTTCTATTTGTGCTTGTGCTGGTGGCTGTCTTAAAATTTCATTTTCCTCTGATTGTTTAATTGATGCGTGTTGTTCTTTGTTTGTTTGCTCTGGGATGTTTGAGTCCATTACTGTATTTTCTTCTTCTTCTAATTGCACATTATTTTGTTCCAGTATTTGTTGTACTTGTTGTTTGATGTTTTCTAATTCTGACTGGGGTATCCTGTTATTTTTTATTATTACACGAATCTGATCAGCTAGACGTTGTTCTGTTAAAAATTTTAATTCTGGGTATCTGGTAATAAATGTTGTGTATACTTGTGATCTGTATCCAGTTGTGTTGGTTCCTAGGTTTGTTGCTTGGTAATAACAGAACATGAGGTGTCTAACTTCATCTGACCATCTCATCCTCTGTCTTTGTTTTCCTTCTAGGGTGGTTGCAGGAAGCATATCCTGCAAAACACCTCTATTTGGATTTAGATCATTTTCCAGTTGGCTAGCAGTGTCATTACCATTGTGGGCGGGCATAGGGTTCAAGCGCCGTCCCCGACCATGACGGTGCTTGTCCGAGGCTTCTTTAGTTCTGTCCTGAACCAAGTAATCACACTAAAAGGGGGGTTAGCCCTATTAGTGGTTTGTTCTTTTCGTCGCCTTTTACGACTGGCAGAACATACCGGAGGCCTATTCTTTTCCCGGGCCTCCACGGGATTATTATTATTATTATTATTATTATTATTATTATTATTATTATTCTTTCTTTTCTCAGACGTTATGTCTGGTCAAAAATGGAAAGTGACGTGGACCTTGATCAAGCATGACTTCCTTTTAACTGTACGGTATATGTTACATCGCATTTAGGAACTTTCGGGAAATTGAACATGTATCAATAATTACATATTTCTGTAGTTGTATATATATGTTTGGATGTAGCTGTATTGCGTTGATGTACTGGTGGATATTGTGTGGTATGACTCCTGTAGTTGATAGTATAATTGGTATAATGTCAACTTTATCCTGATGCCACATTTGTGGCATTGTGGACGTGTAAGTGTATTGAGTGCTTCTAGGTCTGTGTTAGCTTTGGTCTTGTTTCTTGCTGTCAGTTCTGTTTTCAGTAGTCTTTGTCTATATTTTCTTTTAGTTCTTCTTTAATATTTGTATTATCTATTCCTATTTTTTGTCTGTATCCTAGATATTTATAGGCATCTGTTTTTTCCATCACTTCTATGCAGTCACTGTGGTTATCCAATATGTAATCTTCTTGTTTAATGTGTTTTCCCTTGACTATGCTATTTTTCTTACATTTGTCTGTTCCAAAAGCCATATTTATATCATTGCTGAATACATCTGTTATCTTTAGTAATTGGTTGAGTTGTTGATTTGTTGCTGCCAGTAGTTTTAGATCATCCATGTATAGCAAATGTGTGATTTTGTGTGGGTATGTTCCAGTAATATTGTATCCATAATTTGTATTATTTAGCATGTTGGATAGTGGGTTCAGAGCAAGGCAGAATAAGAAAGGACTTAATGAGTCTCCTTGGTATATTCCACGCTTAATCTGTATTGGCTGTGATGTGATATTTGAATTTGCTTGGATATTAAGTGTGGTTTTCCAATTTTTCATTACTATGTTTAGGAACTGTATCAATTTAGGATCTACTTTGTATATTTCCAATATATGTAGTAACCATGAGTGGGGGTACACTATCAAAAGCTTTTTCATAATCAATGTATGCGTAGTGTAGTGACCTTTGTTTAGTTTTAGCTTGATATGTCACCTCTGCATCTATTATCATTTGCTCTTTACATCCTCGTGCTCCTTTGCAGCAGCCTTTTTGTTCTTCATTTATAATTTTGTTCTGTGTTGCATGTGTCATTAATTTCTGTGTAATGACTGAAGTTAATATTTTGTAATTTTTTTTTGTTTGTTTTGGTTTTAGGGCGCAAAACTGCTATGGCCATTAGCGCCCGGTCCGCGACTTAGGGAACAGTAAAAACCGAAAATGGAAACCAGCAGCAATGGGAACGAAACTCAAAAAACTGGAGAAACTAAAAGCAGAAGGAAGGCTTAAAAATCCACTACAGAAAGGGTTTGGTTGTCCCCAAAAAAAAGCTTCAAATGACTGACGTCATTTCACTGGCACTAATAAACTCGAGAACGCAATCGGCCGAGCGCGTGTCATCTGCTAAAATTGACAATATATCAGGCGACAGCTGTAGACGGGCACGTAACGGAGTAAAATAGGGGCAATCAATTAAAAGGTGTTTTACTGTCCACAGCTGAGAGCAGTGGAGACAGAGTGGGGGAGGATCGCCGCTTAAAAGATGTCGATGGCTAAAAAGACAGTGCCTGTCTAGTTAAAATTACCTCCTCCCGACGACGCGTTCGGGAGGAAGAGGTCCAAGCACAAGGAAGAGCTTTCATGTCCCGCAATTTATTATGGGGAAGTGTTGACCAATGTGTGTGCCATAAAAGAACAATACAACGACATAAAACGCTCCGTAGATCGGCAAAGGGAATCTATTGAGTAGCTGGCCGAAGAAGAGAGACTGCAGCCTTGGCCGCTATATCGGCCGCCTTATTTCCACAGATACTAACGTGTCCCGGGAGCCAGAGGAACGCCACCGAGACGTCCCCCAGGTGGAGCAAGTGCAGACAGTCCTGAATCCGGTGGACCAGAGGGTGGACAGGGTAAAGAGCTTGGAGACTGAGGAGAGAGCTGAGAGAATCTGAACAGTTAACATACTGTATCCGAAGATGGCGGCGGATGTAGTGGACAGCCTGGAGAACAGCGTAAAGCTCCGCAGTATAAACCGAACACTGGTCGGGAAGCCGAAATTGATTTGGGTTGTCGTCAACAATATAGGCACTCCCTACACCTAACAATGTTTTTGAGCCATCAGTGTAAATAAATGTGGCTTCCTCCATTTGTGCACATAGAGCAGCAAATGCCCGACGATAAACAAGTGAAGGTCACGGAGCAGGAAGATCCGGGGACGGAGCCAAGCCGGTGCTGTACTCCAAGTTGTCAAGAAGGTTTTAGGAAAGCGGAAGGAAAGAGAATGGAGCAGTTGACAGAAGCGGACTCCCAGTGGTAGTAGGGAGGAAGGGTGGCCTGCATACCCTACATCAAAGGAGGCATCGAAAAAAATGTCATGGGCTGGATTAGCAGGCATGGAAGACAGATGGCTAGCATAACGACTCAGAAAGACTGCTCGTCGATTGGACAGCAGAGGTTCAGCAGTCTCAGCATAAAGGCTTTCCACAGGGCTGGTGTAAAAAGATCCAGACACTAAACGTAATCCACGGTGGTGGATAGAGTCGAGACGACAAAGAATAGACGGCCAAGCAGAGGAGTAAACTATGCTTCCATAGTCCAATTTCGAGTGCACTAAGGTGCGATAGAGGCAGAGAAGGACCACTCGGTCCGCTCCCCAGGAGGTACCATTCAGGACACGGAGGGTGTTGAGGGATCGCAGACAGTGAGCCGAAAGATAGGAAACGTGGGAGGACCAGCACAGTTTTCTGTCAAACATAGGACCCAAGAATTTAGTGATGTCCGAAAATGGAAGGTTGACAGGTCCTAGATGTAAGGAGGGTAGAAGACACTCCTCACGTCGCAAAAAATTAACACAAACGGTCTTACTGGGAGAAAAACGGAAGCCGGTTTCAATGCTCCAAGAGTGGAGGCGATTGAGACATCCTTGAAGACGTCATTCAAGAAGGCTGGTCCGTTGAGAGCTGTAGTAGATCGCAAAATCGTCCACAAAGAGGGAGCCCGAGACATCAGGAAGGAGACAATCCATAATTGGATTTATGGCAATGGCAAACAGTACAACAATCAGCATGGAGCCCTGGGGTACCCCGTTTTCTTGGGAGAAAGTACGGGAGTTAGTAGTGTTCACCCGCACTCTAAATGTGCGCTCTGCCATAAATTCGCGAAGAAAAAGGGGCAGCCGACCTCTAAAGCCCCAGGAGAACAGTGTGCGGAGGATGCCTGTCCTCCAACAGGTATCGTATGCTCTCTCCAGATCAAAAAATATTGCTACTGTTTGGCGTTTCCGGAGAAAATTGTTCATGATATAAGTGGAGATAGCAACAAGATGGTCAACTGCAGAATGATGCTCGCGGAATCCGCATTGGGCAGGTGTTAAAAGACTGCGGGACTCCAGCCACCAAGCTAAACAGCAATTCACCATACGCTCCAAAACCTTACATACACTACTCGTGAGAGAAATGCGGTGATAGCTAGAGGGGAGATGTTTGTCCTTTCCAGGTTTCGGAACAGGAACAACGATAGCTTCCCGTCATCGTCTGGGAAAAGTACTGTCGGTCCAAATTCGATTATAAAGGCGAAGGAGGTAACGCAGACTATGGGTTGAGAAATGCAGCAACATTAGGACGTGGTTACCATCCGGTCCTGGGGCGGAGGAGCCAGAAGAAGAGAGTGCATGTTGGAGTTCCAGCATGGAGAAAACAGTATTATAGCCCATGATTTTGAGAGAAGAAAGCAAGAGGTTGCACTTCCGCTGCACGTTTCTTCAGGAGAAACGCTGGCGGGTAATTTGAAGAGCTCGAAATCCCAGCAAAGTGTTGACCCAATGAGTTAGAAATTGCGACGGGGTCCACTAATGTATCGTGCGCGACTGTGAGCCCAGAGACTAGTTTCTACTAGGCGCGCCTGATAACCGTCGAATCCGACTCTAAACTTCCGAGGCGGGAGTGAAGGTGTTAAATGAGCTAATAAAGAATTTCCAGCTTGCCTTCTTGCTATCGCGGATGACGCGATGGCATCGCGCACGGAACTGCTTATAGCGGATACAGTTGGCCAAAGTAGGATGGTGGCGGAAAACACGAAGAGCACGTCGCCGCTCACGTATTGCGTCACGGCATGCCTCGTTCCACCAAGGAACTGGGGGGCGCCAGGGCAATTTGGAGGTGCGTGGTATTGAACATTCCGCAGCTGTAAGAATAACGTCTGTAATATGTGTGACCTCATCGTCGACGCTAGGAAAGTGACGGTCATCTAATGTCACTAGAGACGAAAAAAAGTGTCCAATCGGCTTGGGAAAACTTCCAGCATCGCAGGCGCATATATGGCAGTTGAGGCTGCAGTCTAAGGACACACGGAAAGTGGTCACTCGAGTGTGTATCATCAAGGGCGAACCATTCAAAGTGCCTAGCTAGCGGAACAGTACCGACCGAAAGGTCCAAATGAGAGAAATTTGTCATGGAGGCAGACAAAAATGTAGGGACCCCAGTGTTGAGGCAAACTAGATCCGCTTGTTGGAAGACATCTAGCAATAGTGAGCCACGTGGACAAGGATGTGAAGATCCCCAAAGCGGGTGGTGGGCATTGAAGTCCCCAACCAGCAAATAGGGGGGGGGGGGTGGAAGCTGACCAAGAAGATGAAGGAGATCAGCTCGTGCCATTGGTGTGGACGATGGAATGTATACAGTACAAAGAGAAAAGGTATATCCAGAAAGGGAAAGACTGACAGCGACAGCTTGGAAGGAAGTGTTTAAGGGGATTGGGTGATAATGGAGAGTATCATGGAGAAGAATCATGAGTCCTCCATGGGCTGGAGTGCCTTCAACAGAGGGGAGATCAAATCGGACAGACTGAAAATGGGGGAGAACAAAGCGGTCATGGGGACGCAGCTTTGTTTCCTGAAGACAGAAGATGACCGGCGAGTAGGATAGTAAGAGGATCGACAATTCATCCCGATTGGCTCGAATACCGCAGATATTCCAGTGGGTAATGGACATAGGGTGAACAGAAAATGGAGGAATGTGACCAACGTTGCCGCCAACTCAATGACTGCTCAGAGCTTGTGACCGACAGCATGGAATTGGCATTCAACCGAAGGCAGAAGATCCTGATCCATAGGTTGGTCAGGAGCAGCTCCTGCCACCAGCGATTGGCCGGTTGATTGGCCGCCAGCAGTGCGCCTCGGCGACACAGAAGACGGCCGAGGGCGATTTCCACCAGGTGATGCTGTAGATGAGACACGCCTTGGTGGAGAAGGAGATGAACTGGGTTTCTTATTAGCCTTCTTGGAAACATGATGTTTAGATGAAGGAGGAACCGATGATTGTGAAGTTGGGGTACGTAAAAAATCTTCACGAGTATGTTCTTTTTTCTAAGTCTTGGTGTCTGACTTTTGGGCTCGAGATTTAGCAGAACCCGGTGAAGGGTGAGCCATAGAGTGGGCAGGCGAAAGTGGTGAGGTTGAACGGGTGATCTTTGCACTGGCCGATCTGACGACCGTGGCACTAAAAGTGAGGTCGCAAGTCTGCGTGGACGCCTCCTTTGTTGGTCGAGGAGAAGCAAGGACAGTGCTGTATTTTCCTGTCTGAGGCATGGTGGGCTGTCGACTGGCGAATAATTTTCGAGCAGCAAAGGTCGAGACCTTTTCCTTCACTCTGATTTCCTGAATGAGCTTTTCGTCTTTAAAAATAGGGCAATCTCGAGAGGAAGCAGCATGGTCACCCATACAGTTGATGCAACGAGGGGATGGAAGTGGAGAAGCACCCTCATGGGCATCCTTGCCACACGTAACACATTTGGCCGGATTGGAACAGGACTGGCTGGTGTGACTGAACCGCTGACACCAATAGCAATGCGTAGGGTTTGGGACGTAAGGGCGAATGGAAATTATCTCATAGCCTGCTTTGATTTTCGATGGGAGTTGAACTTTGTCAAATGTCAAGAAGATAGTGCGGGTTGGAATGATGTTTGTGTCAACCCTTTTCATAACTATGAACAGCCGTTACACCCTGGTCAGGCAGGTAGTGCTGAATTTCCTCGTCAGACAATCTGTCGAGGGAGCGTGTATAAACGACTCCACATGAGGAATTTAAAGTGCGGTGCGCTTCAACCCGGACAGGGAAGGTGTGGAGCAGTGAAGTACGCAGCAATTTTTGTGCCTGGAGGGCACTGACTGTTTCTAACAACAAGGTGCCATTCCGTAATCTGGAACAAGACTTTACAGGACCTGCAATTGCATCAATAACTTTCTGAATAATGAAAGGGTTGACCGTGGAGAAGTCGTGACCTTCGTCAGACCGAGAAACAACAAGGAACTGTGGCAATGATGGAAGAACTGTCTGTGGCTGAGACTCAGTGAACTTACGCTTGTGAGCAGACATAGTGGAAGATGAGGAAACCATTGCGGAAGAATCCCCCATGATTACCGGCGTCTCCGATGGCACGCTCCTCCCTTGTGGGGGCCCTCTCTGAGGTTCACTCCCGCCTTAGGTGATTGTTCACACCTCAGGTCGCACCTCCTGACAAACGGACGGAGGGACCAATCGGCACTTTCGGAAGGTATCAGCTCGGGTAATCACCCCTCGCTGGGCCTGGCCGTTACCAGGGGGTACGTACCTGTCTACCCGGGGTGGGGAATTACGCGTTACCCCGTCACCGGCTATGCACGAAAATGCGTGGGTCGGCCTTCAGACACGCACAGGGAGGAAGAAAGAGAAATTGAAAGGGAAAAACAAAGAAAGGGAAAGGAAAGAGGAGAGGTCTCAAACGCCGCAGCGGAGAAAAGGGTAAAGAGAAGAGGTAAGGAGAAGAGAAGGATGAAGGAAGGATAAAGACATACAAGCAGAGAAGGTGAAGAATGCGTTACATTTACGAGCGTCTGTCTCTGGATGTAGGCACAAACCATACTCCCAGAGTGGGAGAAGAGGAAGGAAAGAGCCAGAGGTGAGGGGACGGGGGGGCGAAGATGGGGGGATAGGGAAGGATGCGGAAAAGGAAGGTATGCAGCCCGGAAAGGAAGGAGGGCCACATTAGCTCGGGGTCCCTTGCTTGCTACGCACGTATCCACAAAAGAGTTGTGGACCCCCTGGGGGGGGGGGTTTCCTTCGTGTACTCTGTGTAAAATCGAACTGGTATCCCATCAGATCCAGCAGCCTTTCCTCTTTTGAGCGATTTTAATTGTTTCTCTATCTCTCTGATCTATTTTGATACCTACCACTGTCAACTGTGCGACAATCTAGAGAGGGAACTACAGTGCAGTCTTCCTCTGTGAAACAGCTTTGGAAAAAGACATTAGTATTTCGGCCTTTAGTCTGTCATCCTCTGTTTCAGTACCATTTGGGTCAGAGTGTTTGGACATTTTGTTTTGATCCACCTACTACTTTGACATAAGACCAAAATTTCTTAGGATTTTCTGCCAAGTCAGTACATAGAACTTTGCTTTCGAATTCATTGAATGCCTCTCGCTTAGCCCTCCTCACACTACATTTCGCTTCGCGTAATTTTTGTTTGTCTGCAAGGCTTTGGCTATGTATATGTTTGCTGTGAAGTTCCCTTTGCTTACACAGCAGTTTTCTAACTCAGTTGTTGTACCATGGTGGCTCTTTTCCATCTCTTATGACCTTGCTTGGCACATACTCATCTAATGCATATTGTACGATGGTTTTGAACTTTGGCCACTGATCCTCAACACTATCTGTACTTGAGACAAAACTTTTGTGTTGAGCCGTCAGGTACTCTGTAATCTGCCTTTTGTCACTTTTGCTAAACAGAAAAATCTTCCTACCTTTTTTAATGTTTCTATTTATGGCTGAAATCACTGATGCTGTAACTGCTTTATGATCGCTGATTTCCTGTTCTGTGTTAACTGTTTCAAATTCTTTGTCACCAGAAGGTCTAATATGTTATCGCCACGAGTCGGTTCTCTGTTTAACTGCTCAAGGTAGTTTTCAGATAATGCACTTAAAAACATTTCACTGGATTCTTTGCCCCTGCCACCCGTTAAAAACGTTTGAGTCTCTGAGTCTATGTCCGGCAAATTAGGCAATGATTGAGAAGCAAGTGAGACAGGTTTGTAGCCTATCCCTCAATCAGTATATTGAGTGAACAGTAAAGGAAACAAAAGAAAAATTTGGAGCACGAGTTAAAATCCACAGAGGAAAATAAAAACTTTGTGGTTTAGTGACAACATTGTAATTCTGCCAGGGACAGCAAAGGACATGGAAGAGCAGTTGAATGGAATGGGCAGTTTCCTGGAAGAGGATTTAAGAGAGGATATAGGGTGAACATCAACAAAAGCAAGATGAGGATAATATAATTTAGTCTAATCAAATCAAGTGATGCTGAGGGAATTAGATTAGGAAATGAGATGCTTAAAGTAGTAGATGAGTTTTGCTATTTGGAAAGCAAAATAACTGATGTTGATTGAAGTAGAGTGGATATAAACTGTAGGCATTTCTGAAGAAGAGAAATTTGTTAACATCAAATATAGACTGAAGTCTCAGGAAGTCTTTTCTGAAAGTATTTGTGTGGAGTGTAGCCATGTATAGAAGTGAAACACAGATGAGAAATAGTTTGGACAAGAAGAAAATAGAAGCTTTCAAATTGTGGTGCTACAGAAGAATGCTGAATATTAGATGGGTAGATCATGTAAATAACGAGGTACTGAATAGAATTGGGGAGAAGAGGAATTTGTGCCACAATTGACTAGAAGAAGGGATCAGTCGGTAGGACACATTCTGAGGCATCAAGAGATCACCAATTAACTATTGGAGGCAAGCATGGAGGGTAAAAATCGTAGAGGGAGACCAAGAGATAAATTCACTAGGCAGATTTCGAAGGTTGTAAGTTGCAGTAGTTACCCAGAGATGAAGAGGCTTGCCCAAGATATAGTAGCATGGAGAGCTCCAACACTGCAGACTCTGGACTGAAGACCACTACCACAGTAACAACAAAATAACAAAAAAACAACAAAACAACAAAAAAAACAGCAAAACAACAACAACAAACAGCAAAACAACAACAACAAACAGCAAAACAACAACAACAAACAGCAAAACAACAACAACAAACAGCAAAACAACAACAACAAACAGCAAAACAACAACAACAAACAGCAAAACAACAACAACAACAACAACAACAACAACAAAAAAAAACAACAACAACAAAAAAAAAACAACAACAACATAAAACAACAACAACAACATAAAACAACAACAACAACATAAAACAACAACAACAACATAAAACAACAACAACAACAAAAAACAACAACAAAAAACAACAACAACAACAAAAAACAACAACAAAAAACAACAACAACAACAACAACAACAACAACAAAAACAACAAAAAACAACAAAAAAACAACAACAAAAAACAACAAAAAAAAATAACAAAAACAACAACAACAACAAAAAACAAAAAACAACAACAACAAAAAACAACAAAAAAAACAACAACAAAAAACAACAACTACAAAAAAACAACAAAAAACAACAAAAACAACAAAAAACAACAAAAAACAACAAAAAACAACAAAAAACAACAACAAAATAACAAAACAATAACAAAATAACAAAATTTGAATCATTTCCTTGATGTGGTGATTCTCCTTTTCCAGGCTGCAACATGTCTGTTTTGTTTCCCCCATCATTCTCTGCACTTAGTAAGTTAGGCAAAAATAAATTAGGAAGAATACACAATTTTTAGCAATCAACTGTGTTTTACAGTTGGTTCATTCAAATTTGTGATGTAGAAAAATCTGTGAAAAATCAGTAATTCTGTGTGTGTTGAAGTATATCATTTTACTTTAAACTGCCTTGTTTATAGGTCTTAATTTTCTAATCAGCAGAGCATATTTCTGTGTGAGGGAGAAAAATTGGAGGCATTAATTATTTGTATTTTTACTCACTTGATATGAGCAGGATTCTTTCACACTCTACTCTCTCACGTGATGATATAAACTCTTTTGACTGCTCACAAACATCAAGTGCTTTGCTTGCTTGAATAATTATTGACATATGTATGTCTGCCTGGAAAAATAATTAAATTAAATATACACATGTGAATAACTTCAACCGAACTTTATTATTCAGATGTAATAATGGTGAATAAGCAAACCTTTGAAAGTAGTGACTGCACTGCAGCTTGCACCTGTTTTTCTGTGGGTGATGTAGGTGCATCAGAAATGCTCATTCTCACTGATGATAAATGTGGTCTTATTTTCTGCAAGTTTTAAAATAATCCACTTTTTATGCAATTAGTGCTTTTTACTTAAAATAATTGTTGTTTGTTGTTTTAAATGGTAAAACTAGAAACATTGCATTAATATCCACATCCCTTCCCCTCGTCCTCTGAAACACCAAATTCCTTCTACTTTATCATCAGTGCTATACCATGCAATATATAAAAGCACTGACTACATCACATTAGAGTCAATTTTCAGTATTTAAATTTATTTGGTATTTTTTCTAGTTTTGAAAGATAATATCAAAGTATCCAGTTATTTGTAATTTTTTCCTTCTTCACTACATTCACGAATGCCCATGGTGAAAATCACTGTGCTCAGACTTCACACACAAAGGGGACACTTTGAAGCCTCTGGTTAACTATTACCCGCAAAAGTCTAGACTGCCATTCAAACAAAATAAACAATAGATCATTTAAATAGGGATTGTTTTCTATCATTGTTTGAAGGACGGAAGTGGCTATCATGATCTCCTGATCCTTCATGTAGCATTCCAAAGTGTTTTAGTACCCAAAGAGGTAAGATCATGATGGATAGCTTTGTGGGGAGTAATATGGATGGACTGATTCCTAACTTTTACTATAGATACCATTTGAAGTTAGTGTCTAGAACTGTTTTCACTGGAATGCTTCAAGAGTCATGCAAAGACTAATTTACTGGCAGTATTACTGCTCTCAAATGATTGTGTCGATCCCCCCATTGGTTAAGCCCACAGCATGGGGTGATATTACTATGACCATAAATTAGTGCTCTTCATATGTATTGTGTGACTATTCAGGACTAATCAGGCTAATTAACCACACACAGTGTTGTATGAAGGCCTTATTACCTTGCGTAAGTCCATGAGACGTAGGCATTCCGGTAATGGTGAAAAGATGTTAAGATTATTTATTTAAAACAGACTACAAAGTGCAATAGGAGATTCTCTCTCTCTCTCTCTCTGACCATAGGTTCAGTTTTGTGACAAAGACAAGGACCCTCAGTTCTACTGTCCAAAGATTCAGTTGTACACGCATGACAAAGATATGATACAGGTATACAATAATATTGACACTTCCTCCAAAAACAAAAATTGAGTACTGAATTTCACATGGATTTAATCTTCTGCACTCCAGTTCTTTCATGCAGCATCTTGAGTCAAACACTATCCAGTGGCTTGGTTAGTAGATCAGCTATCTGGTTGGTCCTGTCAATGTGTTCTAATTCAAGATCCTCATTCAAGAATCTTTCCCTGATGTGGAAGTGATGAACTTTGTGTGTTTTGATTTTCAGTGATATGTGGGGTATTTGGACAGTTTTATTGTACTTGCATTGTCAACATACAGTGTAGAATGTTTCACATGTTTGGAAGTTGCAAACGATCCATACAGCAACCCTTTTAACCAGACCAGCTCCTTTGCTCCTTTACTGGCTGATATTACTTCTGCTTCCATAGTAGATGTTGACACTGTCTTTTGTAATCTCACTTTGTTGTTGTTGTTGTTGTTGTTGTAGTTAATTCCATAGTCCACTGTATTCTTAAAGTACCAAAAATTCATTTTACTTGATTCTAGTCTTTAACTGTAGGATCTTCTATTGCTTTGGCTGTTTTGCTCACTGTGAAAGCAATGTCCTGATGCGAGACTGTTTCCAAATTCATCAGACAACCCATTGCCTCTTGATATCAAACTTTGGCTGTGATCTTCTCTTTGAAATTATTTTCTTTGTGTCCAATTGGAGTAGAAACTCCATTAGACTCAGCCATTCCATACCATTTCAGAATTTCCTTTGTGTTGTCTTCTTGGTGCACTGCTACTGGCCTGTCTTCATTTTGCTGTATCTTCATACCCAAGAAATTGTTGAGAGACGCTCGAGTTGTAAGAAACTCCCACTTCAACATTTTCAAGAAATCTTCAATATCTGCTCTGTTGCTGCCCACAACTAAACCATCATCAACACAGATTGCAATATATAGACAGTACTTGTTGCTCCGATGGTAGAAGAGACATCAGCATCACTGTTTGTAAATCCAGCCTGTATTGTGAAGCCTAGGAAATGTTTGTTCCAACATCATGGTGCCTGTTTGAGACCATACAGACTTTTCTTCAGCAAATAAGCAAACCCAGTACCCTCTCAAAAACCTTCTGGTTGTCCATGTATACACCTCCTTCAAGAACACAATTTAGCAAAAGAATTTTGACATCAAACTGATTAAGCTTCAAATTCTGTGCAGCAGCCCATGCCAACAGAGTTTGAATTGTATCATAACACATGGCAGGGCTGAATGTTTCTTCATAGTCAGTTCCTTGTTCTTGTATGTGTCATTTGGTCACAAGTTGACACTTTAAGTGAACTATCTCATTTTCTGCAATTTTCTTCCGCAAGACCCACTGATTTTGCAAAATCCATACACCACTTGGATGGTAAAGTCATATCCAAGTATTATTCTCTTTCAGGGACTTTAATTCTTTGTGCATGGCCCCAGCCACTGAATTTTATTGCTAGAGTGCAGAGCTTCTGCATATGATGTTGGATCCTTGTCCTCGATGTTCCAGCCATGACTCGTTCCACATCATTACGAAATATCGTATTCATGATCCATGGAACTAGTATTAATCTAATCTAATCTAATCTAATCATGTACACAATCTCAACTGGTCATCCATTCTGGTTTCTTCTTCTTGTACTTGCTTCTTTGTTTCTCACTCAAAACTTTGCACCTTCCAGAACTTGATACCATATCCAAATCTTCTTCCTCCTCTTTACTTACTCCAGAACTTGACATTGTCTCCAAGTCTTCTTCCACTTTACTTTCTCTTTCTGTTCTCTAGTCATGGCTGACAGCTTCACTTCTCATTCCTTTTTTCATCAAAAGTTTGATTAGGCTGACTCTGAAGTTGCTGGTGAAGACATTGTTCTACAAATTCAGTACACTGGTGTGCAGATTGCATACAACTTCAGGCTTGAATTTTACATCATAACTTAGTACAACTTTTATTTGAGATGGAAACCAAACTGTGAAGCCATCTCTGTCATTTGCATACCCCTTCAGATGTCCACGCACAGCTTTGTCATCAAATTTTGAATAAAAATTCTTATTCACATGCACATAACATTCTCTTCCAAAGATTCTCAGATGGTCCGGGTTATCTACTAGTCATCCACACCAGAGTTAGTATGGAGGTTTGTTCTGAGTAGAGGACTTCTCAGTGAAATTTAAAAAAAAATATGCAGCAGTATTTTATGTTTCTGCCCATAGTCCCTTTGGAAATTTACTGGGGTTCAAGATAGAATGTGCACATTCCACAAGAGTGCAGTTCTCTCTTTCTGCAACACCACTTTGCTGTGGTGTGTAAGGTGGAGTGATGCAATGATCTGTGCCTCTGCTTGCTAGCAATTTCACGGCTCTCTTGTTATCGAACTCTCTTCTTCCATCACAGCTGAACTGTTTGACAACATGACTGTTTGTCTTGGCTTTATTCAAAAACTGTTCCAGGTCTGTGCTGACTTCACTTTTCTGCTTAAGAAAGAAAATTTAACAGAAGTTGCTAAAATCATCTTTGAAACTTATGTAATAGTGAGCTTTTCCGAGAGAGACTGTAAATGTAGATCTATTTACATCAGCATGGATTTGTTCATCTGTAACCAGTCATCAATTCATTCTATTCCTGAATGGAAGTCGATGCATTTTTCTAAGTGCACATTCATCACAGAATTGTTCTTTGCACCCATCCACATTGATGTTCATCTGCTTCAAGAGGAGTTTCACGTGGTGTTTGTGCTGATGTCAAAATCTCTCATGGAAATTTGCAGCATATCTGATGATGTCACCAAATTCACTTGAGCCAGCTGTACTGGTTTAATGACACGTATGTCAAGAATAGAGACCATGGCTGACATGACCAGTCCTCATTGTTTGCCCAGTCACTTTTTCTTCAATTTTGACACTTTTGTCATCATGTCTAGTGCAAAAATCTCTTCGTGCAGCTGCTTTGACAGAGAACAAGGGAGCACTCAGTTCAGGAACATGAAGTACATCTTTCAATTCACCGGTTTTTCAACTGCACTTGAATTTTCACAGCTCCTTGTCCATGAGCCAACATGCTCACATCTCTTTTCCAGCAGAAATCTTTTCACAGATGGCAAATTTCATACATGATACAAATTATTGTCTATTTGCAGTGATGTGATTTGTGGCATCACTGTCACAGTACCAACTGTTGATTCCAATGCAGTTTTCGACAAGCACTAAAAACATGTGACAAAAATGCAACATTTTTTTCTATGTTCTTTTCAGAACGGTTTATGGGAGTGTTATCTGTCTTTTTTTGTTGGACACACTGCTGCGAAGTGGCCTACCTGTCCACATTTTTGACAAGGAAATCTTTTTCTGTATTCAATATTCTTCTCTGATTTTTAAATACCAATATCATCACTTATTTAACTGAATTTTTTTTTTAGGGCAACTGCATGTAATGAACACAGCTGGTTCAACCATACTTTGCTCACTCAATTCAAGTGTGGACAATATTTCAATCAAAAAGTTCACACTTATATTTTCAGATGATATCGTGTACCACAGGTCCTTGAAATTGTTATATTCTTTGCCTAGTGTGGAGAGAATTCGGCCATTTAAAATTCTTTCATACAAAACATTTTCATTGTGCTTCTGCAATTCGTCATTCAAATTGACAAAAAGCTTTTGTAGCTTCATGATGTGTGCTAATGTCCTCTTTGGCGTCATGTTAAAAAAAAATAAAAAGATGCTTCTATCAACATTTTCAGACATTGTGTACTGCTTCATTCAAATTGTGCAAGTAACTTATTCCAAATTTCACTGCATTGGTGCAAGTGTTAACACAAGCTCAGCAATGGATTTTCCTAACGCACTTGCTAGTACACTTACTGCTTTGACATTGTCTTTCAACTACTGCAGATGTGCTGCCTTTTTCTTCATGGTTGAATCGTGTGGCAATTCAGGACAGTTGTATGTACCGTTTATGATGTCTTCAAGTACAAATGTTTGCAACAACATCAACATGTGTCCTTTCCACTTCACCCAATCTTCGGGTACTCCGAGTTTTTCTACTTGTATTTTGTAATCGCCAACACTGGCTGCCATTTTCGTAGAACACGCAAACAAAGGGAAACTTCACATTATTTTAGTCATGAGTGAAAACAATTACTTTGCGGCTTTTCACACGTGGTCTGGGCCCATAACCTGTTAAGATTATTTATATAAAACAGGCTACAGTTGTACACATATGACAAAGATATGATAAACATGCATTACACAGATATTACAATACATTTCATTTTTCTATTAATACTGACAGATGTTATTCACTGCCCCAAGCAAACAGATGGTGCTCCACAATTTTGTGTGTGAAACTGATGCTGCAGTGTTCGTCTTTAGCACACCAATGCAGAAGGTGCCAGAAATTCATCTAAATAAATAATTCATCCAATTCATGCATTTATTTATACACATAAACTGACTTCCAAATTTACCTTTGAGACTTTCTGTGCCAGATAGGCCCAACACTAAATTCTAGCTTCTAATATTTTACTGTTTGCATTGTTTTCATGTAATCTTTAACTGATTATATTGGTATTGTGTATTTTTGAACATTTTCAAGTACTATGAAAAACTTACTATATCATCAATTGTAAACTTAATCTGAACTTTTTAGCAACTTCTGGGAACAGCATTCTCATTCAAAAACAACCATTCCCTACCTTCATTCCATTTTTATGTGGTAAAGGATATATTTTTGAGCATTTTAGGTTGCTTGCAAATGCATATTTGAGAACTTTCTGAAGTTTCTTCAACATTTAAAATGTGTAACAAACAATGGTGCCCCTTAGCGAAATGGCTGAAAGGGACAAAAGAAACACCATGTGTATCACTATGCATGTCTGGGGCCTCACTCAACATACTGAAGAGGCAATTCTGACTGTCATTGAGGAACAGAGTGCAACCAACTGCAGACTGTGGTGCATGTTAGCACAAATGATACCTGTCATCTGGGCTTCAAGATCACACCTAGATCGTTCCCATGACAGAGAGAAGGTTGAAAATACCAGCAATGCCATGGAGCTTGGGTAAAGCTCACAATCTGCACTACTGCCCACAGAACAGATCAAGGCTCCCCCGGTTCAAAATCAAGCAGAAGGCTTTAATCAGAGAATGCAATGGTCCTGCAAAAAGCTGAGATGTGACTTCTTAGACTTGCACCATTGGGTTGAGGACTGTACGATTTGCTGAATAGGTCAGGAGTGCATTACACATAAGATACTGATATACAGGTAGCTGACTGTATGTGGGATACATATAAGTCTTTTTATAGATTACACAACTTGCCATTCAGTGCAGATAATGATAGTTGTAGGAGAGCTGGAAGTATCATTGGAAGATCTAGTTACATGCCTCCACAGATGGAAGTACACTGAAGTGACGAAAGTCATCTGATAGCAATATTCACATATGGCCGTAGAATCACATACATGTAATAGAAGAGGGAGTGGTTTGGTGGAGCTGTCATTTGTACTCAGGTGATTGCTGTGAAAAGGTTCCCAACATGATTATGGATGCATGATGGAAATCAACAGACACTGAATGTGGAGTGCTAGTGGGAGCAAGGTGCATGGGACATTCCATTTGGGAAATCATTATGGAATTGGAGTACTTTGGGATTCACAGTGTCAAGAGTGCTGAGAACACTAAATTTCAGGCATTATCTCTCACAATAGGCAATGCAGAGGCAAAGTGCCTTCACTTAATGACTGGGAGCAGTGGCATTTGTGTAGAGTTATCTGCGCTAGCAGGTGAGCAACACTGCATGAGGTAACGACAGAAATCAATGTAGGAAGAATGATTAACACATGCAATAGGACAGTATGGCAAAATTTGGCATTAACAGGCTACGGCAACGAACAATCCATGCAAGTGCTTTTGCTAAGAGCACAACATTGCCTGCAGTGCCTCTCCTGGACTAATGACTATATTGGTTGGACCCTAGCAGACTATTATCAAAACATCTTTCCCAAAACCCAAAGAAATTCTGGTTGTATGTGAAGGCTGTTGGTGGTACCAAAGTTAGTGTCCAGAAACTCGTAGACAAGACAAAAAGAAATTGGTGACAGCAAAGCAAAAGTAGAAATGCTGAACTCCATTTTCAAATATTCCTTTCTACAGGAAAACCCAGGACTATTGCCAGCTTTAATTCTTATACTACTCCAGAGGTGAGTGAAAGAGACTTTGGAGTTCAGTGACAGTGATAAACAATGAAGTCATTGAAACTTAAAGTTCTAGGGACTGATGGAACCTGTACCAGATTCTTTACTGAATTTTTGGCTGAGAGACACTTCATTACAATACATTGAAGTAATGAGGTACATCATCCATGTCAACCAGCACAGAGCCCAAAACCAACTCATGCTTTTATCGCATGACATCTTGAAAGTCATGGATCAAGATAGTCAGTCAGGTACAGTTTTATTGACTTCCAAAAGATATTTGACTCACTACCACACTTAAGCTTATTATAAAAAAAAAAGAGGGAGGACACAGCATGTCATCTTGAATGGAGAATAACTGACAGATGAAGTAACTACAGTTGCTCCAGGAAGTGTGTTGGCACTTTCCTGTTCATGTTGTATATTAATGACCTTGGAGCCAATATTAACTTAATTGTAACCTCAGACTTTGCACTGACAGTGCAGTTATCTTTAATGAAATACTGGCTGGAAAAAGCTGCACAAATATTCAGTCAGATCTTGATAAGATTTCAGAGTGATGTAACTACTGGCAACTTGCATTAAATGTTCAGAACTGAAAATGTGTGTACTTGACAAAATGAAAAAAAAGTAGTATCTCATGAATAAACTATCAGTGACTCTCAGCTGGAATCGGTTAACTCATATGAACTTTCATTGTTGCTCCTGGAGGACGCTGTATAACACTATGGGGGGCGGCCAAGGTGACTGTAAAACTGCTGGGTCAGGCCTATTGCCACCAGAAAGTGAACACCTAGATCAGTGGCTCTGCCACTGTCATGGTTTGCCTACACCCTCCATAACTATGTTCTAGACTATTCTGCTGCAATAACCATGTCAGATCCTCTGCAGCCTTTTCACTGTCTGCTGGAAGGGATACTTGAGACAGTATCACGACAGGCCTATAAAGGTTGATTGTCTCTGTGTCAAATTGGGCCAGTAATTTAAAAGACTCCTTGAAAAGGCACTGTTAAAAGGAGCGTTGAAGCACATCAAGCTCTTGGTATCTTTAATGTTAAAGTTGTTAAGGTTCCAACAAAAACCATGGTGTTGTAAATGTGGCATAGATACTTCCTGAAATGAGGGCTATACTTATCCTTAATTTATTTAGCAAGCTTGCAAATGAGTACATCAGGATACCAAAATTGCTAACAATGGGGCATAAAGGCATACTATCTTTTTGAGCTTCCAGCAGTCCATGAAGTCCCAGTGGGACTAGTGCTCTCTGTTGTGGCTTTTAAAGAATGTTTTTTGGCAAGCTGGATTATTTGAGAAGTTCCAGTCTTCCCCTCCATCCTCTTGGTAGGGTCAGTTCCTGTCTTCCTCTAACCATGGTCTTGTAGCCATCCGTGCATTTTCTCCATGTAATACTGGGGAGATAGGAACACAGTTGTGTTTCCTTCGTTGAGAAGTAAGGTCACACAACCTGGATCTTCCCACAGTTTCCACACGGCTTGCCCTCTCCTTGCAAGAGACATTTGGTTTCATACATTGTGTTCACACAAGTGGATGACAGGTTTTGCAATTTACCACTTCAACCACTAAGTGGAAAACTGCCTGCTGACCATTCAATACATCAGCTATACAGTGAATCATTATCTACACTCCTTGCAATCTTTGTATTCTACCCACAATTTTTTAGTATCATAATAATGTCAAATCAGATTTCACAAATGCAAGAATAACTAAATAAACTAGGCATAACAAACATACGAAATATTATGAATCCTGGATACTTGAAGGACAATGTTTTGTAGTTTTCTTATTGTTTGCATTTACCATGTAATGAACTGAGTGTGCATCTTATATTTTACCAGCAAGTGGAAATATTAAAATCTCATGAAAGTAGAATCAAGAGATAACAGAGAAAAATAGCTGAACATGGTATCTTGTCAGAGACTTCAGATAACATGTTAGAGGTGGCCAATGCTGAATTCAGATTGTTTTCCACTGTGGCAATATGAAGAAGTGAGTTACACCTTACCAACAGGGTTTTATATATCAGAATGTGTAAATAACTTCGAAACATTCTATCAAACCTGTCTTTTGAGGTTGGTTAACATTCGGTAACTGCTAACTGTGTGGAATAATGGTTCTCCATGGTTAGATGCACAGCATTCCTCAGGAAAATCTGGCTTTATGACTTGGCCATCATGACTGTCAGTGCAAATGGAGATGTCCATTTCATCACCAAGAGCATCCCTCAGAAACCAGTCTACATTGTATGTGGCTGCATCAACCAGCTGTGAAGATGGAAAATGGAAAAAGCAACTAAAATAAACTTAAATTATCTGTGTAATATTAGTTACAAAGGCAGAATTAACAATAAAATTCAAGGAAGTAACTTCTTGTTTTAGTATTTTCCATCTATACACAATATATGCGAAAATTTGTAAACTACAAACAAGGGGGAGCGAGGAACAGACATGGTGGAGATGGGTGAGGGGGTGCAGGTGGGGGAGGGGTTGGCTAGCTTTTCCATTCAGCTTTGTTTACCTGTGTCACATTCTCTTCCGTGTTCTCTCTCTCATTTACTTCAGCAGCATGCAGAACCATTGCCTCCAGATCCTTATATTCCTGTGTTTCTGAAAGAGATGCACAATCAGTTTGTTTATCAGGTATTGTTGAAATGGATTCCATTGATGTTCCATTTTCCTCTTGTTCATGCCTCTCTTGCTGTGAAACTAGAAACTCTGTATTTACAGATACTTCAATTTCAGGTGATGATGACCTTAGAGGACTTTTGAATCTTTTACATGGTCTCAATTTAGATCTTTGCCGATCTCTTGTGATAAAATCTCTTTCTCTTGGTACAAATGAAGTCAGATGCTCCTGGTCATAGCCCCAGGTGTTAGTAGATTTATCACTGGATACACTAACTGGGGCTTTTTCTGGAGAGTCCAATTGAGTAGTTATTGCTTTCTTCCATTGACGCAAGTCTTTATGAACCAACATAGCATTGCAATGGAAACAATCAGAAAATTCAGTATTTCCCGTCTTATTGACACTGGTATTTCCATTTGGACTTGTGATGGAAGAATCTGTCCTTGAACATTTGTGTTCAGTGTTAAGATCTTCTAAACTGCTTTCATTACTCCTTGGGGAATAATCAGTGATGGATTCTTTAAAATTTTGTGAGGTCTTCTGTGTAGAATGATGGACTGGAAAGCCTGTAGAAAAAGAAAGGCTGAATTTTTGCTCTTTTTAGTGAAGGAAAAAATTTATTTATATGGTTAGTACTTACTAACAATATTAGATCGTTCCTTTTCAACTTCTTTCACAGGACAGATATGCTCAGTCAATGAAAAAGACAATCTATTCCATGGAAAGACACAATGAAAATTTTTGTCTTCATAATTAATTCTTTGAGAGATCAAGCACTGTGAATGTTTTGCAGTGTGGAAACCTGAAACTTCTGAAAAGATAAATCAAAATTAAATGCAAGAGCAATTTGATAAATTACAAATATACTGTGGCAAAATTCCAACAAATTTTCAAGCAGTTATCACAATGTAACATCTCTTAAGGAATATTCTATTAATTGTGTAACAGGTTCACTCCTCATTTCTAGAAAATTGTTTGTTAGAAGGAGTAAGGATATGTTTAAGGGGGATGTAATGGATTTTGGCACAAAAAATCAATTTTTCAATAATATTACTTTCTTGATCTACACAGTTTAATCTATGTTGTGTGTGAATTTTCTCGTGATAGCAGATTTAGAAATGCCTTTAAGTTGTTAAACGGATTAACTCCCACCTTTACTGAAATTGGGGAAACTGCTTGATTCAGCAGAATTTGTCAGTGTGAAGGCTGGTTTCTTTTGATATCTTTGGCTGTCATCTATATCTCTGGTTGACAGCTATATCTTTGACTGAAAACTTTCTTGCATGTGGTTTATTTATTTTTTGTCAACACTAACACATACCAGTAGGTGGAAGGTTGAATTCACAAACCTTTATGTGGAAGTCAAGACTTATGCATAATGGGTGGTGGAAAAACTGTGTTTATGAAATGGACGTTTCATGGAAATTGGTTTATAAAAAAAAAAAAGAAAGAGGAAGCAGCTTGAAATGAAGAACATAAGCTCTCAGCTTCAGCATCAAAACTTGAGACAGTAGAATTGCACAGGTGCATGAACTATGTTGATACGGATTTCACTGGATTCAGACTTACTGATTTTGAGCTTCTCTGCCAGGCTATAAAGTTTTCATGTTCATGTGTTAGCTGTAAGAATACAGAATGCTTAATTGTTGTTGAAGAAAGAAGAGGGGAATAGCTTGTGATTTTAAATTAATTTGTAATTCGTGTGGCTATGAATTTTCATTTTCCTCCTCCAAAAATCTGACACTGGTACTTATGAAAGCAATTTTAGGCTAGCATATGCTCTGTGATGCCTTGGACAGGGCCAAGAAGGAGGCAATTTATTGTGTGGTTTCCTGACCATGCCTTCACCTTGTGCAAGGTTTGAAAAAATAAACAAACAAATATCTGATGCTGTATGCAATACTGCCAAAGTTTCTATGAAGAAAGCAGTGGAGTAATTGGTGGAAATAAATCAAAAGGAAATAGATCCTGGCATAGATATTCATGACAGTGAATCTCCTACCAATGTTACTGACCTGTGTGCATCTGTAGATGGGGTCTGGATGAAAAGAGGTCAAACATCTCTGTTGGACTTGCATCTGTTACTGGTACTGACTCAGGTAAAGTTTTTTATGTAGAAATTATGTCTAAATTCTGCCACCAGTGTGAACAAGGAAAATGTCCAACGATGAAGACAGTGAGAAACTGTGGCAAGAAAAGCATGCAGTAGCAAGCTCTAAAAATTATAGTGGCTCAAGTGGGGGCATGGAGGCTGCTGCAGTTGTGAGGATGTTTTCCAGATTTGTGTACCAGTATGACCTTAGATATACTAAATACCTTGGTGATAGGGACTCCTCTTCGTTCACAATTGTAACAGATAAAAATCCATACAATTCAACAGAAAAGTTGGAATGTGTTGGCCACACCCGAAAGAGGCTTGGTGGTGGGCTTCATCGATTGCTGAAAAGAGAGTGAAGTACTTGAGTATGGAAAACCACTAGGAGGAAAAGGCAGCCTTACCCCAAAAGAAATTAATGCTCTTCAGTTATTTTACTGGAGAGCTATCAGGAAACACACACAATTTAGAGGCAATGATGCGTGCTGTGTGGGCAATTTTTTTTTCCAAGAACTATCCACTGGCAAAACACCAATGTACAATCTGTGTCCGAAAGACGATTGGTGTAGGTTCGACGACAGAAATGAGATGTATTAACAGAAACACTCATTACCAGAACCTGTTATGAATGCAGTTAAGCCCACATTCAGGTTTCTTACAATGCCCGACTTATTGAGGAAGTGTCTTCACGAAAAAGCACAAAATGCAAATGAAAGCCTCAATAATTTAATTTGGATTAGACACTCAAAAAGGACATTCTGTGAAATTTAAGTACTCAAAATAGGTGTCTATGTTGCAGTTTTATGTTACAATAATGGAAATAATGGAGAATTGAAGTGATGAAGAGAGTTGGTACAGATCCTGGTGTGTTTACAACAAAAGCATTTTACACCATCGATGAGAGCAGGATTAAGAAAGCTAACAGATCAGTGTGTTACCTGCAAACACATATCAGGCAGATTCAAAGAGGAGAGAAGAGAAACCTGTAGGATGAGGAGTATCAGTATGGCGGATTTTAAAATTGAGATAAGCTAATTACATGTAGAAGTACGAGAAGAAAATCTTTGAACCTCATTTTCCCTGTTTTACATTTTTTATGTTTTTAGAAGCATTTTCTGAAAAAAGCTATGTGCTAATGCTATGAAAATTTCAGGAACTATTTGCAACATGTTTATGGTTGCTGTGTCCCTGGAATTAAAAAATATGAGATCCTGCAGTTACATTCTGATATTTAGATGATTGTATGTAGAAAAAAAAGTTAATTTTAGATGTGCAAAATTAAAAACTCCATTAATGATACAATTTGTACCATAAATTAATAACTTAAGTTTAGTGGTCTTACAACCTTCTCAGGACACTGCAATAAAATTCACTCATTAATTGCATGATTAGAATTTGAGTTATAGCTTTTTATAAAAAAAAAAGACAATAAAAAAATTAAAAATTAAATCCTGCATATTTTATTATGTTTTTCCGTTAAAACACAGCTCTTTTGCTTTACATGTGCAAAACTTTAGATTTGCACATTTATAAATATGGCTGTAATGGTTTTTAAATAAATGTTTACATTTTCCATTACATCCCCCCTCAAAAGTGTTAGTGCGGCAACGCAGATTACATTAGCCAAGTAGACACCAAAAAGGAGATTAACCAAATTATGAATAAACTGGTTGGCGGTTGTAGCATCATTAGTCCAAAGACTGTTTTATGTGGCTTTCCAAGATGTTCTATCCTGTGCAAGCCTCATTGTCTCTGAGTAACTACTGCAACCTACATCATCCCAAGTCTGCTTACTGTATTCATACCTTGATCTCCCTCTATGATTTTAACCCCCACACTTCCCTCCTGTAGTAAACTGGTGATCTCTTTATGTCTTAGAATGTGGCCTATCAACCAATCCCTTATTTTGGTCAAGTTGTGCCACAAATTACTTGTCTCCCCAATTCTGTTCATTACCTCCTCATCAGTTACTTTATCAACCTATCTAATTTCAGCATTCCTCTGTAGCTTCACATTTCAAAAGCTTCTATTCTCTTCTTGTTTAAACTGTTTATTCTCTATGTTTCACTTCCATACATGGCTACACTCCACACAAATACTTTCAGAAACTTATTCCTGACACTTAAATCTGTACTTGATGTTAACAAATTTCTCTTTGTCAGTAATGATAAGATGGATAGTTTTTATGATGCACTCTGTGATGTAGTTGTTAGAGTAAAGGACAAGGACAGTGTTCTGCTCATGGGTGATTTTAATGCCAGGTTTGGAAATCTAACAGAAGGGTATGAAAAGGTTATGGGTAAATTTGGAGAGGATATGGAGGCCAACAGGAACGGGAAACAACTCTTGGATTTCTGTGCCAGTATGGGCTAAGTAATCACAAACTCCTTTTTTGAACATAAGAACATTCACCGGTATACTTGGGAAGGCAGGGGAACCAGATCTGTCATTGACTATATAATAACAGATCAGGAATTCAGGAAGGCTGTGAGGGACACACATGTATTCAGGGGATTCTTTGAGGACAATGATCACTATTTAATCTGCAGTGAAATTGGTATTGTGAGACCGGAAGTGCAGAAGGTCAGGCCCATATGTAGGAGGATAAGAGTGGAGAAACTTCAGGATAAGGAAATCAGGCACAAGTACATAACAGGGATCTCAGAAAGGTACCAGTTAGTTGAATGTAGCCAATTACAGCCATTGGAAAAGGAATGGATACAGTACTAGAAGTGGCTAAAGAATGTCTTGGAACAGTAGTGTGTAAAGGTAGGATGAAGCAAACAGCTTGGTGGAATGGCACAGTCAAGGCAGCCTGTAAAATGAAAAAGAAGGCGTATCAAAAATGGCTACATACTAGAACTCAGGTAGACAGAGAAAGTTATGTTGAAGAAAGAAACAAAGCCAAACAGATAATTGCAGCATCCACGAAGAAACCTTGGGAAGACTTTGGAAACAGGTTGGAGACTTTGGGTCAAGCTGCTGGAAAACCATTCTGGAGTGTAATTAGCAGTCTTTGAAAGGGATGTAAGAAGGAAATGACAAGTATTTTGGACAGGTCAGGAAAACTGCTGGTGAATCCTGTTGATGCCTTGGGCAGATGGAGAGAATCATTTGAAGAGTTGCTCAATGTAGGTGAAAATACGATCAGTAATGTTTCAGATTTCGATGTACAATGGGATAGGAATGATGATGGAAATTGGATCGCATTTGAGGAAGTGGAGAAAATGATCAATAGATTGCAGAGCAATAAAGCGGCTGGGGTGGATGAAATTAAGTCGGAACTCATAAAATACAGTGGAATGTCAGGTCTTAAATGGCTACACAGGATAACTGAAATGGCATGGGAGTTGGGACAGGTTCCATCAGACTGGACGAAAGCAGTAATCACACCAATCTTTAAACATGGAAACAGAGAAGATTCTAACAACTACAGAGGTATCTCTTTAATCAGTGTTGTGGGTAAAATCTTCTCAGGTATTGTTGAAAGGAAAGTGTGAGTATTAGTTGAGGACAAATTGGATGAAAATCAGTGTGGGTTTAGGACTCTTAGAGGTTGTCAGGACCAGATCTTTAGCTTACAGCAAATAATGGAGAAATTTTATTGATTGGCGACTCCATGTTGTCTTGTGCACTACGACCAGATAACAGGTATACTTGAAAAAAGAGACAGCATTGGTCGTAAATTTTTTACTATTGCAAAATCAATTTTCTGTCACTGAGTGACCATCTTCAGTGCTATATTGTATAACTTAAATTGGGATGCACTGTTGTCACTAAGCTTAAGGCAATCACATAGAGTTTTGCAATAGTAAAAAATTTACGACCAATGCTGTCTCTTTTTTCAAGTATAATGGAGAAATGTTATGAGTGGAACAGGGAATTGTATCTACGCTTTATAGATCTAGAAAAGGCATATGACCAGTTTCCTAGGAGGAAGTTATTGTCTGTTCTAAGAGATTATGGAATAGGAGGCAAACTTTTGCAAGCAATTAAAGGTCTTTACATAGATAGACAGCAATTAGAGTTGATGGTAAATTGAGTTCATGGGTCAGAGTAGTTTCAGGGGTAAGACAAGGCTGCAACCTGTCTCCAATGTTGTTCATATTATTTATGGATCATATGTTGAAAACCATAGACTGGCTTGGTGAGATTAATATATGTGAACACAAAATAAGCAGTCTCGCATATGTGGATGACTTAGTTGTGATGGCAGATTCAATTGAAAGTTTGCAAAGTAATATTTCAGAGCTAGATCAGAAATGTAAGGACTAAGGTATGAAGATCAGCATCTCCCAGATGAAAGTTATGTCAGTGGGTTAGAACAGGTGGACGGTTTCAAGTACTTAGGATGCATATTCTTACAGGACAGCAACATAGTGAAAGAACTGGAAGAGAGGTGTAGCAAAGCTAATGCAGTGAGCACTGAGCTACGATCTACTCTCTTCTGCAAGAAGGAAGTCAGTACCAAGACTAAGTTATCTGTGCACCGTTCAATCTTTCGACCAACTTTGTTGTATGGGAGCAAAAGCTGGGTGGATTCAGGCTACCTTATCAATAAGGTTGAGGTTACGGATATGAAAGTAGCTAGGATGATTGCAGGTACTAGTAGATGGGAACGATGGCAGGAGGGTGTCCACAATGAAGAAATCAAAGAAAAACTGGGAATGAACTCTATAGATGTAGCAGTCAGGGCGAACAGGCTTAGATGGTGGGGTCATGTTACATGCATGGGAGAAGCAAGGTTACCAAAGAGACTCATGGGATCAGCAGTAGAGGGTAGGAGGAGTCGGGGTAGACCAAGGAGAAGGTACCTGGATTTGGTTAAGAATGATTTTGAAGTAATATGCTTAACATCAGAAGAGGCACCAATGTTAGCACTGAATAGGGGATCATAGAGGAATTTTATAAGGGGGACTACCGTATTTATTCGAATCTTAGCTGCACTCGAATCTAAGCCACACCTGAAATTTGAGACTCTAAATTCAAGGGGAGAGAAAAGTTTTAGGCCGCACCTCCAAATTGAAACAAAGTTGGTCCATTGTAATATGAGACACAATTTAGGTTGAATGAATGACGATACAGCTACAGTAGTTTGGTTCGAGTAGTAAGCTTAGCAGTTAAGCTTTACCAGGTAGCCATTGCCATGCATCAGGTGCTCCGTCTGTATTTATACGGGTACCCTTCCTTTTTCACGTGCTTCATGTGGTTTGAATTGATTGCTTATTTTCTTTGATCTGATAAGTGCTGTTGTCTTTGTTATAGGTGTTTACGTCACTCTAAGCTGAAAATGCATTACTGTACTGTGCCATGCATTGTTTGTCACATTCTGATAATGAGTGTTTACAGCCTGTCACCGCTTGTGGCATGGCTTGCTTATCTACATCTACATTTATACTCCACAAGCCACCCAACGGTGTGTGGCGGAGGGCACTTCACGTGCCACTGTCATTACCTCGCTTTTCTGTTCCAGTTGCGTATGGTTCACGGGAAGAATGACTGACAAAGCCTCTGTGTGCGCTCGAATCTCTCTAATTTTACATTCGTGATCTCCTCGGGAGGTATAAGTAGGGGGAAGCAATATATTCGATACCTCATCCAGAAACGCACCCTCTCGAAACCTGGCGAGCAAGCTACACCGCGATGCAGAGCGCCACTCTTGCGGAGTCTGCCACTTGAGTTTGCTAAACATCTCCGTAACGCTATCACAGTTACCAAATAACCCTGCGACAAAACGCGCCGCTCTCATTTGGATCTCCTCTATCTCCTCTGTCGACCCGATCTGGTACGGATCCCACACTGATGAGCAATACTCAAGTATAGGTCGAACGAGTGTTTTGTAAGCCATCTCCTTTGTTGATGGACTACATTTTCTAAGGACTCTCCCAATGAATCTCAACCTGGTACCCGCCTTACCAACAATTAATTTCATGTGATCATTCCACTTCAACTCATTCCGAACACTTACTCCCAGATATTTTACAGAAGTAACTGCTACCAGTGTTTGTTCCTCTATCATATAATCATACAATAAAGGATCCTTCTTTCTATGTATTCACAATAATTACATTTATCTATGTTAAGGGTCAGTTGCCACTCCCTGCACCAAGTGCCTATCCACTGCAGATCTTCCTGCATTTCGCTGCAATTTTCTAATGCTGCAACTTCTCTGTATACTACAGCATCATCCGCGAAAAGCCACATGGAACTTCTGACACTATCTACTAGGTCATTAATATATATTGTGAAAATCAATGGTCCCATAACACTCCCCTGTGGCACGCCAGAGGTTACCTTAACGTCTGTAGACGTCTCTCCATTGATAACAACATGCTGTGTTCTGTTTGCTAAAAACTCTTCAATCCAGCCACACAGCTGGTCTGATATTCCGTAGGCTCTTACTTTGTTTTTCAGGTGACAGTGTGGAACTGTATCGAACGCCTTCCAGAAGTCAAGGAAAATAGCATCTATCTGGGAGCCTGTATCTAATATTTTCTGGGTCTCATGAACAAATAAAGTGAGTTGGGTCTCACACGATCGCTGTTTCTGGAATCCATGTTGTTTCCTACATAATAGATTCTGGGTTTCCAAAAACGACATGATATGCGAGCAAAAAATATGTTCTAAAATTCTACAACAGATCGACGTCAGAGATATAGGTCTATAGTTTTGTGCATCTGCTTGACGACCCTTCTTGAAGACTGGGACTACCTGTGCTCTTTTCCAATCTTTTGGAATCTTCCGTTCCTCTAGAGACTTGCAGTACACAGCTGTTAGAAGGGGGGGCAAGTTCCCTCGCGTACTCTGTGTAGAATCAAATTGGTATCCCGTCAGATCCAGTCGACTTTCCTCTGTTGAGTGATTCCAGTTGCTTTTCTATTCCTTGGACACTTATTTCGATATCAGCCATTTTTTCGTTTGTGCGAGGATTTAGAGAAGGAACTGCAGTGCGGTCTTCCTCTGTAAAACAGCTTTGGAAAAAGGTGTTTAGTATTTCAGCTTTACACGTGTCATCCTCTGTTTCAATGCCATCATCATCCCGGAGTGTCTGGATATGCTGTTTCGAGCCACTTACTGATTTAACGTAAGACCAGAACTTCCTAGGATTTTCTGTCAAGTCGGTACATAGAATTTTACTTTCGAATTCACTGAACGCTTCACACACAGCCCTTCTTACGCTAACTTTGACATCGTTTAGCTTCTGTTTGTCTGAGAGGTTTTGGCTGCGTTTAAACTTGGAGTGAAGCTCTCTTTGATTTCACAGTAGTTTCCTAACTTTGTTGTTGTACCACGGTGGGTTTTTCCCGTCCCTCACAGTTTTACTCGGCACGTACCTGTCTAAAACGCATTTTACGATTGCCTTGAACTTTTTCCATAAACACTCAACATTGTCAGTGTCGGAATAGAAATTTTCGTTTTGATCTGTTAGGTAGTCTGAAATCTGCCTCCTATTACTCTTGCTAAACAGATAAACCTTCCTCCCTTTTTTTGTATTCCTATTAACTTCCATATTCAGGGATGCTGCAACGGCCTTATGATCACCGATTCCTGTTCTGCACATACAGAGTCGAAAAGTTCAGGTCTGTTTGTTATCAGTAGGTCCAAGATGTTATCTCCACGAGTCGGTTCTCTGTTTAATTGCTCGAGGTAATTTTGGGATAGTGCACTCAGTGTAATGTCACTCGATGCTCTGTCCCTACCACCCGTCCTAAACATCTGAGTGTCCCAGTCTGTATCTGGTAAATTGAAATCTCCAGCTAAGACTATAACATCCTTAGGAAATTTATGTGAAATATATTCCAGATTTTCTCTCAGTTGTTCTGCCACTAATGCTGCTGAGTCAGGAGGTCGGTAAAAGGAGCCAACTATTAACCTAGCTCGGTTGTTGAGTGTAACCTCCACCCATAATAATTCACAGGAACTATCCACTTCTACTTCACTACAGGATAAACTACTACTAACCGCGGCTTACAATAAAAAAAAAAAAGAGGGGAATTGTCTCATTAGCGAAACAATGGCAAGAGACTTATTTGTTGTTACTTACACTGCTGCTTTCTTTGATAATGATCAAGAAGACCCAAATAATAGGCTGTGTATGATAGAAGATGTTCTGAACAAGAGTTTAGCGAAAATTTTTCTCCGTTTTAAAATCTTTGCAGACTCCTCTTTAGTACATTACATTCTGCACAGAAATTAGTCATCTTAGATTTAAAAACCTAGTGAATTGCCGTGCTTCATTTCTGAGTGTATCACTATTAGATATAAGAATAATATGAATATAAACATGACATGATATGTATATTCATCCATGTTTCCTGTTGTCTCACTCTAGTTTTGTAGTTTATTAGGCAGACAGGATTTAAATGAGATAGCAGCAAACACGAAACAATACATGACAAAATGTTTATATTCATATTATTCTTATTGTGAAGAGAATACTGCATGTGATTCACAATTCATAAAAGTTCCTATTAGCAACCATCTCTTCTCACATATAGGAAAAAATTCAGAACGTAGAGTTGGCCATATTGATAAACATCCCGAACAGTCCTGCCAGTCAGATTTTCATAGTACATTGAAATGCTGCTACATTCGAAGATAAACAATACGGAATTTGTATTTACTTCATTGGCTTGTGTATGAAAATGCAGTGGTGAAACTCAGGGCAGAGAAAAAAGCTCGTCTTCCATGTTTTTTTAAATTTGTTTTTGGCGCCAGTATTTATCTTTGTGCCTGCAAAGCATGCCTGTGTAGCGCTACATATATTCGACGGCAGAAGTTAGTTGTGGCGGCACCTACCAACATTTTTCAGAACTTCCGCTTACTTTGCACTCGATTCTAAGCCGCATGTGGTTATTTGGATTACAAAAACCGGAAAAAAGTGCGGCTTAGATTTGAGTAAATACGGTATGCTCTGGACTGAACGCTGAAAGGCATAATTAGTCTATGATGATGATTATGATTATTAATGCTTTCCTTGCCACAGCCATTCTACATTTTATATCCTCTCTATTTTGACAATCAGCAGTTATTTTGCTTCCCAAATAGCAAAACTCATCTAGTACTTTAAGTGTCTCATTTCCTAAACTAATTCCCTCACCATCACCTGAGTTTATTTGACTACAGTCCATTATCATTGTCTTACTTTTGTTGATGTTCGTTGTGTATCCTCCACACACACAGCTACTGCACCCGAGCCAGTTACACTGCAGAGCTATGGACAGGGAGTGAGTTTCTGACAAACAGTTATGCCAAGACTTCCCCATCCATTGGCCTAAGCTACCACCCCTTTTGCAAGGACCACTCACACACGAGGTTTGCCTTTGTCAACTACGTCCTGCAGCTACACGGCATTGCTGACAACTCTAAATTCCTTTGCTTACTATGTCACCTCCATGATGAACCAGACCTGATCTGCAATATTGTGGCTCTGCCTCCCTATTCGGACAAATATGCAGTCACCCAATGCACAATCCTCAAGCCCCTATCCACATCTAGAGAGGAAGCTATCTGCCTAATCATCAGTCATGAGTTGCTGAATTCCAGATCCCCCTCACATCTCTGGCATCATCTCTGCAATATGATTGAGACACATCATATGCCGGACACTACACTTTGGACCATCTGGTTGCTCAGACTTCCTACAGAAGTTCAAATTAACTTTCTCCATTTAACTGTGACCCCACTGGACGCTAAACTGAAGATCGCAGACCAGATTTACAACAGTCTGCTATCCCTGCATGCCCCATTTTGTTTGACCTGGAGTGATAAAACAATGTTTCAGTTGGGTGCGAGCATGTGTGGCTTGTCAACATGTAAAAGTAGGATGTCATGCAGTTCGCCATGGGTACATTCGATGTGGCTAAAAGAAGATCTCAACATAAACACATTGATATCGTCTGGCCCTTACCCCCTCAGGCCACTTTCGTTACATACTGTCTGCCATTAACAGGTTTTCCCACTGGGTAGAGGTAATTCTACCTCACTACTATCACAGCTGATGCAGTGGCCCTTGCCCATTTATTAATTTGGATCTCGCGCTTCAGCTTCCCAGCTTGTATCACCATTGACCAGGGCTGCCAGTTTGAGTCCACCCTCTTCCAGCAGCTTTGTGAACTGTGTCAGGTGAAACAATTTAGGACAACAGCATACCACCGCCCAAAGCAACAGGCTTATCAAATGCTGGCAGCAAATGCTTATATCTTCACTGATGTGCCATGGAGGTGAGTGAGCTGACGCCTTACCATGGGCAATGTTAGGCGTTCAGGCCACATACAAAGAGGAGCTTGGCATATCTCTGGCGGAAGTACTATACAGAGAACCCCTCACATTCCCAACAGAGCTAGTCGAGCCTTCACTCCCTCTGTGCCTAATCTGCGACTTGACATTTGTCAGGCATGTTAAGGAGCTAATCACTAACATTTGCATGCTCCCTCCTCAGCTGCACTCACTTCCTCCCATATTCCTGCATAAGCACTTGGCGGCATGCACTCACGTCATGGTCTGGGATGACACCATCCGACCAGCACTCAGCCCTCCACACTCAGTCCCGCACAGAGTCATATCTGAGCGTAACAGCATGTTCAAAGTGCTCACTAATGGCACAACTCAAACTGTATCTGTCTGCCACCTCAAACCGACATGGTCTCTGGGAGAACTACCTGATACCCCACCCAGTCAGCCCCCAACCTCTACTACACCTGCCATGCATGAACCATCTACTGATGGTCTGCGGGTGGGTGACAATCATTCCTGCATGTGTGATGTTACCTACTGCCAGTCATGTGACAGGGCTACAGGTGTGTGTGTGACATCCCCTACAGAGTCAAGCATGTGATGACTGCCCCCTCCTACTGGCAGCCCCCCCCTCCCTCACCTCTCCACTGTTAGGATTTAGTAACATATCAGGGGCCAGCCTCTGAACGTGTGGCATTGCCGACGATGACTCATGTGGAGATTCTGTCAACCTCTATACAGAAGTGGTCGTTAATGTCAACACTGATATCATTTGTAGTTCAAAAGTGTTTTTTGTTGTGCATCATGATAACATATTTGTATTTTACAAGCAAGCCACCTTCCCCAATGACAACTTGACGCACATTCACCTTCTCCAATCTGTCCCCTTGCCTGTTGGTACTGACCCATCAATGGTGAAAATTCTTCGTACCACTACAGGCATTTAGGTTCGCTACTCTGGCTTCTCACAATCCACCGCCCCCTCCCTGGACTCCTTCACTACTGACAAGAATTCGCCTGGACCATCCGGACCCCCTTGCTGGCTTTACTAATGTAATGTGATATTATGTAATGTAATGTATTGTTTCTGTTTAAACCCCTCTCTCCCTCCCCCTGGGTGCTTTGTATGCCCTTGTATTTGTGTTTGTGCTCCACACTCAAAAAGGGGGGGGGGGGGGGTAAGTCACTGGTAACATCTTTGGCAATTGGCAAGCTGTTTGTGAGCAGTCTATGGTTGCACGTGAAATGGAAAACAGGTGTACCGAGAATCAAGAGAGGTATATATCTGTATATGTGCTCTTTGGACCAATAAAATAGTGCTTTTTACATGTGGTGTACGTCATTGGATCCGGCAACCCTACAACACTAAACCCATACATACATACATTTTTTATAGCAAGTGTGGTTACCTTTGTTTTGTGAGCCAATTTTAAATAAATAAAGCTTATTATGGTGACCAAATTTATACTCAAGTTACCTATGAAAACCATGTGAAAATTTGTCTAGTAGTTTTGGAGATTAGTGTGTTCACATATAGACAGACAGTAGTTTTACAGATTCATTATTAGTATATATAGTATTGATCAAGGGCTTCTAGAGCTACTGATATCCTGCTTTTGTTTACACCCTCAGTAACATTTCAAACAAGAATGGGAGATATACAACAACAATTGACAAATTATTTTTCAATTGAATTGTCTTTTGCAAAAGATGTATAAGGACCATAATATATAGTACATTTGACTATGACTGGCATGCAGCAGTAACCAGGCACCCCAGTAGATCCGCTTTAATTAAGGAGGAAAGGTAAATTTCATAGAATCTTAATTGCTGACTCACTCTCTCAAATCAAGGATGAAAAATGTCAAGAAATTCACTGAGACACACACAGTAGATGAGAAATTTAATCATGTCCTAAAAAAATTCTTACCACACTTTGAATCCAATTTTCCTTTTCAATGAGTCAGAGATAATTATAGTAGAAGCAGTGAGAAAGAATGGTTAATGCATGGGATTAAAGTTTCATGTGCTAGGAGGAGAGAACTTTAACACTGAGGACTACTGCTAATAAGACTTAAAAAGGCATTACAAGCAGTACTGCAACATTCTTGAACAGGTCATCAAAAACGCAACAACCATGTAGTACACACAAAAGGAGTCCAAAAACAAAGATAATTAGGAATACTATTAAGCATGAAATGAATAAAATAAGCAAGGCAAATGATAATCAATTCAAATTACTGGCCTCTAATTTCAACAATTTTGATGTGGATAATGGAGGTTTGCTAAAAAGAGATTAATAGAGCTGTGTATGAACTTATTTTATTAATTAACGTAACTGGCTTTCTCTACAATGGCTAACTTTTCACATACAACAAAATCAATTACAAAGAATACTATTACTGCGCTCACATAAATAAAGTTTATCCACTAGTGGTCAGAATGTGAGCATAAACAAGAACTGCAAACCCATGCAGATGCAATTATGCAAAACCTTTCCAACAGAACATTCCCCAACATTAGCTGAGGAACAATGGTCCATCAAAGGTAGATTCATTAGATTTACTTGAACAGGCATTGCATACTCCAGCAATAGATACCAGTTTTGCCAAATTATCTATCAGACACATCACAAAATCATGAGGTCACTAAAAAACAGTAACTCTTCTTGCTATGATGTCATTTAAAATACAGTATTAGAATTTTGTACAGATTTGGCAACACACTACTTGCATTATCTTACATACCAAGTGACAAATCTTTTCTGGGAGACTGAATATGTGATAGAAAGACCCATTTACAAAACTCACAATAAGGAATTGATTTAATGTTGTGCTTTGGGGCATACTCTACTGTATACCTGGAAGAACACCATTATTTAATCATGTCAAGAAAACCTGGGACGTTGCAACTGATTTCTAAACATAGGCTCAAAATTGTTTTGAGAAAGTAGTCTACAATGGAGTATCTAACTACTTCAGTTTGGTTACATGAAGGCTACTCTGTGGACACATCTATTTATAATTTCACAAACATTGCTCTGGTAGAAATGAACAAGAAAAATTACCTATGGATCTTTCTGTGATGCCATCTTATCTTTATAACACTGCCTGGGGTCAGCTGCCTTGCAACAGCCACTGCTGGTCCCAAGCCCGGATAAAGGAGGAGGGTTGGGCATGGGGCTATCAACCCAATCCTGTAAAAAACTCTGTTACGAAAAACAAACTTGCCTCAGACGTGGATGGATACAATGGAATATGAAAACTGCAAAGGACAAACAGCACATGATTTTGAAATTTTAATTTTGGATCTTGGAATGTTCAGAGCCTGTATAGACCAGAAATCATCCAGACTATAGTCTCAGAAATTAACCGATATGAACTGGACCTGGTGGCGGCACAAGAGAAAAGATGGCTAGGAGAAGGAACTCAGAGAGAGGATGGATACACACTATTCTACGGCGGACATGTAGATAAACACGCATTCCACACTGGTCTTGTAATACACAAAAAAGCAGCAAATTTGGTGAAGGAATTCAAAGCTGTTAATAAGAGAATATCCTGCATAGTACTTGGAAACTAAATGTCAGATGTCACATTCATCAATGTTCATGCCCCAACTGAGGATAAAACAAATGAGGAAACTAGAACAAATGATTGAGAGCACACCAACTAGAAATATCAGGATAGTGCTGGGAGATTTTAATGGAAAAGCAGGAAAACAATAATTCTACATACCAACTATAGGAAAAACAGTTTGCATGATGAGACCAATGAGAATGGTCAGAGGATGATCAACTTAGCTATCTCAAAGAACCTGAGGGTAAGTTCAACTCACTTAAAACACAAGAGAATACATATGGGAACAGGGTGTTCACCAGATGGAAGAACCACCAACAAGATAGGTCACATTTTGGTGGACCAGCACTATAGCCACAGAGTCATGGACGTCAGGTCGTATAGCGGAGCCGACTGTGCATCAGACCACCTCCTCATTGTGTGCAAGCTTAAACTCATGTTCACCTACATGCATAAGAAGAAGGGGACACTAGAACCTGCTTTGAATGTTGAGAAACTACAAGAAAGTGCCATTAAAGAACAATGTGCTATAGAAATCAAAAACCATTTTGAGATCCTAGAGACCCTAGAACCAAGAGAGAACGCGGAGGAAAGCTGGAAAGAAATAAAGTCCATGGTACTAAGTGTAGCAGAGGATATACTGGGAAGAAAGAAGATAATGAAGAGGAAATTGTTCAACGAGACATGCCAGAAGGCTACAGAAAAGTGAAGGAAGATGAGAGAGAAGTGGCTAGCTGACAGGGAGAATGAGCAGACAAGGACACATTTTATCAACATCAGAAGGGAGACAAAGTGAATCCTAAGAGCAGAGAAGAGAAGAGAATATATCTATCCAGTTTGCTAGAACAAGTTGAGGCAGAGAGCCAAAACAAGAACTCAAGGCAATTCTTCCAATACATAAAAAATCGGAAATGTGGATTTCAGAGCCCAACTTTTTTCATTAGAGATAAGAACGGCAAGATAAATGACAAGGAAAGAATTGTAGAAAGATGGAAAGAATACTTCTTGGAACTGTTGCATCGCCCAGGCCAAGATGAGATATTACCTGCAAAAACTACGGGGGAAAAGAAAGATGAAGAATGGGAAGTTAGTGAAGAAGACATGAAAATCACAATCAAAGGACTCAGAAACAACAAAGCCCCAGGGGAGGACAGAATAACATCAGAATTAATCAAGGAGGAAGGTGAGAGCTTACACTTAG